>NW_027141630.1:0-57847 GCF_036365525.1 Heterodontus francisci | reverse complement strand
TGGGAGGGAAAGACAGATGGAGAGGCAGAGAGAGAGAGAGACAGAGACAGAGAGAGAAGGAGAGAGAGGGACTGGGTCAAAATCCTGCAACTCACTTCCTAACAGCACTGTGGGTGTACCTGCCCCACATGGACTGCAGCGGTTCAAGAAAGGGGGCTCAACACCACCTTCTCAAGGGCAATTATGAAATGGCAATAAATGATGGCTGGCCAGTAACACACACATCCAACAAATAAATAAAGAAAATTAAAATGTGAAACCGTTTCACTTCAGGAGCTTTTAGACTCGACGATCAAAAACTTGGTCAGAGGTTGGTTTGAAGTAGTGTCTTCAAATAGGGAAGAGAGTTCGCAAGACGGAGAGGTTTCGGAAAGGAATTCCTGAGTTAGGGCCTTGGCAGCTTGAAGACAGGGCCACCAATAGTGGAACGATTCAAATTTGGGATGCCAGAGAGAAAGAAGAAGAGTTTGGGATGGAGAGTGTCGGTCAGTGTTCATGCAAAGCTGTGTGCAGCAGCCTAGAAGGTACCACGCAGGTCCTGTTCTGTGATAAATTACACACGTCTTCAAAGATTCTTCAAAAATTTAAAGGGACTGCGCACGGGACAAAAAAAATTGCTGTGGATAACAACTACATTTTCTGGGAACATTGGAGCCAGCTGTAGCTCAGTGGGTAATAATCCTGCCTCTGAGTTATACGTTTGTGGGTTCAAGTCTGAACACAAAATCGAGGCTGATGTCACCCAACAGAAAATCAGAACAGACCAGCGAGACACAGAAAAGGAAACTTTTGTTGAATTTGTGAGCCTCGTTTTCTGTAATGTTTTAGTGTTTGGTCAGAATGTTGACCCAGCGAAATTTTGCCCCTGTGGGATGAGAGTTATCTGAATAGAGATTATAACATCTTATTGCAACATGAAGGTACCGTACGCACTGAGTATAACAACATTTGCAGTGTCCCATCATGTAAAATACTTTGCTGGGTGTGGGATCAGGGTTCGATATTTCAAAAACACTGAAGTAAACTCGAACTTTTAATCAGCCCTGGGAGGAAAGTAAACCTGGAGACTTTCAAACAGTAATCAATGTCAGATTTGATCAATTATTAGGGATTAATCAATTTAGTATACAAAGCAGACAGAATATGCCGTCAAAGAGCGGGATATGGGTTTTCTACCAGCCTGCAGAAGGAAGTGCACCCTCTGCAGTTGTGGTATCACCAAAAGCAGCCATTTACACCATTTATAAAGTACTCTGTTCTGGTCTTTTTTTACTGACATTGAAATCTAACTACCATAGTTTTGCTCATTTATTGAAGATATTAATATCTCTTTGTAATTTGATGCTTCCGGCTACACTGCTTACAATGCTGCCTATTTTTGTGTCATTGGTAATATTGGGTATGTTGCATTCTACCTCATCATCTTAAATTGTTAATAAATACAGCAAAACTGAGACACACACGGGCTTTGCACTAGTACACAGGAGTGAATCATTCCAACATCGAGGCTTTTTAACTCCAGATTTATGTTTTTTTAAAGAAAAAATAGAATTCTAATTCACAACAGCCCAGTGTGGGATTTGAACTCCTGCTTTTTCAATCATCAGCTCAGGCTTTCAAATTAAAACCCCTAAAAAAAGATCATTTTCCTCCTGCTGTTGTCTGACTGTCTCAGGTTTTGTATATTGTTCCATTCTCTTCTTCTTCCATGTGTTTGAAGTCTTTGAAGTTTGTCAGACATTGGTAAACTACTTCATGTGGTGTTCTGTAAATACCTTCAATTCTGTGTATCTGGAAGTGACACAATTCAAATTCTCACCTTATTACATGTACCAAAACCTGCAGCTCCACTCAAACAACTCTATTTCCTATCTCTGCAAAGATAGCTCACACTTCCACAATGCAGGAATGTCAGAATGGAAACAGCTTTTGACACATTTCACAAATTGTTTGATAACACTTTTCAGGATGAAGCTAAATTCAACTGACAAGACTCGAAGCCCCAAACTGAATCTTTCAGATATAAAAACTGACGCAGATCTCTCCAGATTCCAGATCTCTCTGAACCATCACCCATTTTAACATTGTACTCTTTAGTTTATATCGCTTCTTCTCAGCCTTCCTTCCTAAATGCATCATTTTACATTTCTCAGCATTGAAGTTAACCTGCCATGTGTCTGACCATTTCACCAGACTGCCTCTATCCTCCTGAAACCCACACTGTACCAGCCCTGACAGTGTTTTATAGAACAGAGAAGACAGAGATTCACTACGACTATTCCCTTCTCTGTTTATTACATTGCAGACGGTGCAATGTTGAAGTTATGCCCTGTAACCCCAAGTCCAAGTCATCAATATATATCAAAAAGATCAGTGGTCCTAATCCAAACCCCTGGGGAATATTACTGTACCACAATGTACACTGTATACAGTGAGTACAAAAGCAGGGAGGTTACGCTGAACGTTTAGAAAGGTCTATTTCGGCCCCAACTGCAGAACTGTGTCCAGTTCTAATCACCACACTTTAGGAAGGAGGTGAGCGTCCTTGAGAGTGTGCAGAGATTTACCAGAATGGTTTCAGAGATGGGGGATTTTAGCTACAAGTTTAGGTTGGAAAAGTTGGGTTTGATCTCCTTCGAACAAAGGAGATAGAGGGGAGATTGAATAGAAGTGTATAAGATCATGTCAGTCAAAGATACCGCACTCCAGTCTGAAGCAACCATTCACCACTACTCTCTGTGTCCTGTCCCTTAGCCAATGTTGTATCCACTCTGTCCCTGTCCCGTTCATTCCATCAGCAATCCTTTCGTGAACTAGTCAGTTATGACGCAGCATTATGACATCCCCATGAAGAAATTGGTCCCAGAGCACAGAAAAACACACACAGACAGGCAATGACCATCTGCAACAAGAGAGAATCCAACCACCTCCCCTTGGCATTCAAAGCATTATCCCATCGCTGAATCACCCAGCATCAACATCCTGGGGAGAAAGTGACCAGGAACCGAGCTGAAGTAATCGCAACAGTACTGTGGCTACAAGTGACTCACCCCCTGACTCCCCAAAGCCTTTCAACCAACTACAAGACACAAGTCAGGTGTGTGATGGTATCTCTCCACTTGCCTGGATGAGTGTCACATCTAAAACACTCCAGAGGCTCGACACCATCCAGGACAAAGCAGTCCACCTGATTGGTACCCCATCCACCAATTTAAACTTTGATCAGATCACCCCTTACCCTTCTAAATTCCAGGGATACAGAGTAAAGCTCCGTCTACACTGTCCCATCAAATGCTGCCAAGCTATTAGTTAGCTATTGAGTAAATCTCTGTCTTTTCTGTTCTATAAAACACTCCCAGGGAAGCTACAGTGTGGGGTTAGATACAGAGTAAAGCTGCCTCTATATATGCCTCGCTTTCTCCTCCTCCATCCAGATGGAGAGAGTAACAGTGAGAAAGACTGGGATAGATATAGAGAGGGAAGAACAGGGAGAGGGAAGGACAGCAATGGGGTGTCATTACCAGAGAGAAAGGGGGCGAGATTGGGATGGAGAGTGTCGGTCAGCATTCCCGCAAAGCCGAGTGCAGCATCCTGGAAGGTATGACACAGCGAGTGATTGAGATTAAGAGGGTACAGAGAGAGAAATAAACAGGGAGAGAGTAGCAGAGGGGAACTAGTGATTGATTGAGTGAGTAAGAGAGAGAGGAAGACGGAGATGGAGAGAGATTACCAGTAAGAGTAGCTTTCCACGTCTCTCTCCATGCATATCTCTCCCTTTCTCACTGTTACCCTCTCTCCATCTATATTCCTCCCTCTCTCCTGGTGTTTCACACTCTACACCTATTTCTTGTACCTCTGTGTACACAGGATTACATCAAACTATGATAACATTTTTCATTTGCACTTTTGATCTAACCTAACAACATGACTGTCTCCATGATTATCTCTGTGTCTGTGAACAGCGGGACCTTGGAGTGAATGTTCACTGATTCCTGAGGCTGACAGGACAGGTGGATAAGCTGGTTAGGAAGGGATAAGGGAGACTTTTATTTCCCGACCAGCGGAAATAATCTCTCAGTGTCGACCCTATCCAATCCCTTTAGAAACAGATATGTTTCAATGAGATCTCCTCTCATTCTTCTAAACTGCAGAGAATACAGGTCCTATTTACTCAGCCTCTCATCATAGGACAATGGCAGAGAAGCTAAACAAATACTCTCTGTCTGTCTTTATGTTCTCTCTCATGCTCTGTAATCTTCCTTGAATCGTTGAACACTGCAGTTTGTGGATCATTTCACTGTTTGCTGTTGAGCTGATGAAATTGTTTGATTGGCAGTGATATAATTTTTGGACCATTGTATTGAGCCCAATGGGTTGCAACTAGGATTACTGGGTGATTTCTCTCTGCAACTTTTAATCTTTAATCAAGCTTATCTGGGCATTAACCTGCAATCTGTTTTTATATGTCTGACTCCACTCATTCTCCCGGGGATAAAGTTACTTTTGTCTGGTTCTGCACCCAATTAAATGACTGTTTGACATGGCGAGACTTTCTTTAATGTGAACGTGTGCTGATGTCTCTCTCTCTCTCACACACACACACACTATCTGCTTCTCTCGCTGCCCACATATATCCCGGACTTTCCCTCTCTCTCTGACGGACACTCTATCTCTCATTCATTTTTCACCCTGTGTCTGCTCTTTTCCTGTAATATCTCATTTTCCTTCTCACTCTCTCTCTCCATCTCTCTCTCTCTCTCTCTTCTGCTCTATTACTCTCTCCTCAACTTTATCTTTCCATTTATCTATTTCCTCACTCTCAAACTCGACCTCTCCTTCACTCTCTACCTTCCTTTCTCTTTGATCTCTCTTCACATCTCTCTATCACTCTCTCTCCATCTCTGTCCAATTAGGGAGATTCTCCCTCCATTTCTCACCATCTCTTGCTCTCTCACTCTCTCTCTCTCACCTATTTTCTCTCAGTCTCTGTATCACTCTCTCTCCATCTCTGTCCAATTAAGGAGATTCTCCCTCCATTTCTCACCATCTCTTGCTCTCTCACTCTCTCTCTCTCACCCATTTTCTCTCAGTCTCTCTATCACTCTCTCTCCATCTCTGTCCAATTGAGGAGATTCTCCCTCCATTTCTCACCATCTCTTGCTCTCTCACTCTGTCCCTCTCACCTATTTTCTCTCAGTCTCTCCATCTCTCTCTGATTCTTTCAAGCTCAGTTCTTCCTCTCTCTCTCCCCATCACTCTCTCATTTCTATTTCTCTCTCTATTACTTGCTCTCCGACTCTCTTGCTCTTTCTGTCCATGTTGGGTCCCTTTAAGAGTTTGGGACAGTCCTGGTGGTGCAGGGTCCCTTTCAGAGTCTGGTGCTGACCCCATCCCCCACCCCAGGGGCGAGGTTCCAAGTCGCCCAAACCGCGGCTGCGCGGAGGCTCGAGGCAGCTTTTGACCCCTTGAACTCCAGACACGTGGGGCGAGGCAGCCAAGGAGACCACACTCACGCCCTGGCGGGAGGGAGGTGTCATCAGCCGCCATGTCTGCGTGACGTCACCCGCCGGCCGCTTATTTCCGCAAACAGCAGCTGAAAGGAAAAGGAGAAGTGGCTTCAGCTGTCGATCTCAATGGAGGAAAGTTGAACATCTGAGCCGGGGGAGAATATAAAAAAGCGCGCGGTTAACGCTCTTGTGGAGATGCGCATGTGCGGAGCATCCTACCAGAGTGCAGCGCGGCCTGCACCACAGAAAGGGGCCTTTCCCACTCGCGGGGCACTGTGCGAGGCGCAGGATGCCATTGCCCCCTCATTTACTCAGACAAAATTAACTCATTCCCTCTCAGCTCTCTATCCCTCCTTTTCATATTGCTGGCTGAAATGGGCTTAGTTGGCATCCATTGCACCATCCCGGGTGTGATCAGATACTCTGTCCCTTCGAAAATGATTTGCTGTCCCGCCATCAGCTTGTGATTGTTATTGGCTTTTCTCCGACTGAAATGGTTGCTGAATTTGTTGGTCTTTTTCTCCTGGCTTCAGAACTAACCCTCTTTCCCTCTGTCTCTCTCCTCGTGTCAGAGATAGCAGGAGGGAGAGATAGAGAGAGGAAGACAGAGAAAGACACAGAGAACAACCCCAGCTTCTCCAATCTATCCATGCAACTAGAACATAGAACACAGAACATAGAACATTGCAGCGCAGTACAGGCCCTTCGGCCCTCGATGTTGCGCCGACCTGTGAAACCATCTGACCTACACTATTCCATTTTCATCCAAATGTCTATCCAATGACCACTTAAATGCCCTTAAAGTTGGCGAGTCTACTACTGTTGCAGGCAGGGCGTTCCACGCCCCTACTACTCTCTGAGTAAGGAAACTACCTCTGACATCTGTCCGATATCTATCACTCCTCAACTTAAAGCTATGTCCCCTCGTGTTTGCCATCACCATCCGAGGAAAAAGACTTTCACTATCCACCCTATCTAACCCTCTGATTATCTTATATGTCTCTATTAAGTCACCTCTCCTCCTCCTTCTCTCCAACGAAAACAACTTCAAGTCCCTCCGCCTTTCCTCGTAAGACCTTCCCTCCATACCATGCAACATCCTAGTAAATCTCCTCTGCACCCTTTCCAAAGCTTCCACATCCTTCCTATAATGCGGTGACCAGAACTGCATGCAATACTCAAGGTGCGGCCTCACCAGGGTTTTGTACAGCTGCAGCATGACCTCGTGGCTCCGAAACTCGAACCCCCTTCTAATAAAAGCTAACACACCATATGCCTTCTTAACAGCCCTATTAACCTGGGTAGCAACTTTCAGGGATTTATGTACCTGGACACCAAGATCTCTCTGCTCATCTACACTACCAAGGATCTTCCCATTAGCCCAGTACTCTGCATTCCTGTTACTCCTTCCAAAGTGAATCACCTCACACTTTTCCGCATTAAACTCCATTTGCCATCTCTCAGCCCAGCTCTGCAGCCTATCTATGTCCCTCTGTAACCGACAACATCCTTCGGCACTATCCACAACTCCACCGACCTTCGTGTCATCCGCAAATTTACTAACCCACCCTTCTACACCCTCATCCAGGTCATTTATAAAAATGACAAACAGCAGTGGCCCCAAAACAGATCCTTGCGGTACACCACTAGAAACTATACTCCAGGATGAACATTTGCCATCAACCACCACCCTCTGTCTTCTTTCAGCTAGTCAATTTCTGATCCAAAGCACTAAATCACAATCAATCCCATACTTCCATATTTTCTGCAACAGCCTACCATGGGGAACCTTATCAAACGCCTTACTGAAATCCATATACACCACATCCACGGCTTTACCATCATCCACCTGTTTGGTCACCTTCTCAAAAAACTCAATAAGTTTTGTGAGGCACGACCGACCCTTCACAAAACCGTGCTGACTATCGCGAATGAACTTATTCTTTTCAAGATGGTTATAAATCATATCTCTTATAACCCTTTCCAACATTTTACCCACAACCGAAGTCCCTCATCCTGGAACCTTGCTCGTGAATCTTTTCTGCATCCTCTCTAATGCCTCCACATCCTTCCTAAAGTACGGTGTCCTGAATTGGACACAATACAAGATGAGGATGAAGCAGTGTTTTATAAAGCTTCATCATATCCTCCTTGCTTTTATACTCTAAGCCTCTATTTACAAAGCCTGGTTCCCATATGCCTTTTAACCACTTTCTCAAATGGCTCTGCCACCTTCAATTTGTGCACAGACATCCCCAGGTCTCTCTGTTCTTGCACCCACTTCCTTATGTTCTTAGGTTGCCACGACAGGGAGGGACTGAAGGACAGGGAGGTCTAGAAATAATGAGGGGGAGAGAGAGCAAACAAACAGGAAACACATATGGGAACACCACCACCTGCAAGTTTCCCTTGCAGTCTCACACCATCCTGACTTGGAACTGTATCACCATTCCTTCACTGTCACGAGGTCAAAATCCTGGATCACACTTCCTAACAGCACTGTGCGTGTACCTACCCCACATGGACTGCAGCGGTTCAAGAAGTTTCAACGGCAATTCGTGATGGGCAATAAAATGCTGGCATAGCCAGTAATGCACACATCGAACAAATGAATAAAGAATAATAACAATTTGGCACCAAGTCACTGAAGGAGATATTTGCACTGGACACAAGAACACAAGAAGTCGGAGCAGGAGTCGGCCATTCAGCCCCTGGAGTCTGCTCTGCCATTCAATAAGATCATGACCGATCTGTCCCAACACTAAACTAGGGACGGCACAGTGGCGCAGTGGTTAGCACCAGCGACGCGGGTTCAATTCTGGGTACTGCCTGTGTGGTGCTTGCAAGTTTTCTCTGTGTCTGCGTGGGTTTCCTCCAGGTGCTCCGGTTTCCTCCCACATGCCAAAAAAGACTTGCAGGTTGACAGGTAAATTGGCCATTATAAATTGCCCCTAGTATAGTTAGGTGGTAAGGGAACATAGGGACAGGTGAGGATGTGGTAGGAATATGGGATTAGTGTAAGATTAGTATAAATGGGTGGTTAATGGTCGGCACAGACTCGGTGGGCCGAAGGGCCTGTTTCAGTGCTGTATCTCTCAATCAAAAAAAATCTCAATCTCTTTCAGGCCTGCTCTGCAGAACCCTCGACTCCCTGAGAGGGTTGAGAACAAATATTTTCCCACAAAGACAAACAGGGTGAGACTCCCAAATCTAGAGACCCTGAGATAGCAAGAATCAAACCAGGTAGAATAAGGCTCAAAAGGGAAGCTTATGGCAGATACCGAGAGCTCAATACCACAGAAAGCCGAGAGGAGTGAAGAAAGTGCAGGGGTGAAATTAAAAAGAAAATTAGGAAAGAAAAATGATAGTCGGAAAATAATATTACAAAGTAAAATCAAGGAAAGCACAAAGATGTTTTATAAATACATGAAGAGCAAGACGATAAGTAAGGATAGAGTATTAGGGACCAAAAAGGGAATTTGTGTCTGGAGGTGGGAGATGTGGGCACGGTTCTTAATGAATACTTTGTATCCGTCTTTAGAAAAGAGGGGGAACTATGCAGACATTGTAGTTAAAGAGGAGGAGTGTGAAATATTGGATGGGATAAACAGGGTGAGAGGGAAATATTAAGGTGTTTAGCATCTTTGAAAGTGAATAAATGGTCAGGCCTGGATGCATTGGAATCAGTTCAGAGAAGTTTCACTCGGCTGATTCCTGGGATGAAGGGGTTATCTTATGAGGAATAGTTGAACAGGTTGGGCCTATACTCAATGGAGTTTAGAAGAATGAGAGGTGATCTTATTGAAACATACAAGATTCTGTGGGGACTTGACAGGGCGGATGTTGGGAGGATGTTTCCCTTGTGGAGGAGTCTTGAACTAGGGGGTACCGTTTAAAAATAAAGGGTCTGCCATTTAAGACTGAGCTAAGGAAGACTTCTTTCTCCCAGAGGTTAGTTAGGCTTTGGAATTCTCTTCCCCAGAGAGCAGTGGAGATTGGGTCAATGAATTTACAAGGGAGTCAAGGGTTATGGGGGGCAGGCAGGAAAATGGAGTTAAAGTCACTATCAGATCAATCATGATCATATTGACTGACAGAACAGGCTCAAGAGGCTGAATGGCCTACTCCTGCTCCTATTTCTTCGGATCTAGTGTATAAATTGGAGGGTTTGCTCTTCACTTTTTAAACAATTTTTATAGCAGAGACAGGTCCATGTGTAATATAAACGGAGACAGGGTCTAGTGCAGACCTAACTGGAGCGTTGATAACTGAGACTTGTGCAAAAGGCACCAAGGATACAGAAATCTAAATATACATTCGGGGGAACTTTTTTAGGCCAGTACGTAGCAAGGTCAACAAGAGATGGGTCAGTTTGACACTTAGTTTTAGGGAATGAAGCTGTGCCAGTCGAAGGCGATTTGGAAAAGGTGGACTGGAAAACACTATTGAAGGTAAATCAGTGTCAGAGCAGTGAGACTGAATCATTTCATCCCAGTGGATTTATTATTCCATAGTTATTTTTTATTTTCAGATAAATTCAAATTCACAAGAGCCCAATGTGGGATTTGAACTCCTACTTTTGCAGTCATTAGCTCAGGCTTTCAGATTACAAACTGTAAAAGACATTCACCTTCCTCCTGTTGTTGCCTGACTGTCTCAGCTTTTGTGTATTGTCTCCAATCTTGTTCTTTCATGTTTCTGAAGACTTTGATGTTATTCAGACATTGGTAAACCACTTCATTCTCTCAGGTCATCGACTTAACTACCTTCAGGGACACAATCCACAATCTAATTCACACCCTATTCAAGCAACCAAAATCTTCAACTCCATTCAGACACCCCGATATCCTGTCCCTGTACAGATAACTGACAGTTCCACAATGCAGAAATGTCCGAATGAGAAACCACTTTTACCTGACACAATCCAAGCTCCAAATTCAATCATTAAGATATCGAAAATACCACAGAAATGTGACTTGTTCCTTGTAACAGTGAGACTGAAACATTTCAGGGTACTATTCAACCAAGAAGGATTCCGAGAAAAGTCAGGATCAGGATTGAAAGAGAAAGAGAGACAGCAAAAAAGGGGGAGTGAGAGAGGGGGGAGAGAGAGAGAGAGGGACACTGTCAGCTCCTGCATGGGTAAGGATTCTCTGTTCCTTTACCCATTTTAACATTGTACCATTTAGTTTCGACAGAGAGACATAGACTGACAGGGTGAGTGACAGAGAAATAAGGATATTTAACCGCATATTGGAAGAGGAGGATGTAATTTAACCCTACAACCCTGTTCCAGCATTCAATGAGATCAGGGCTGATCTGTGATCTATCCAACACCATATATCCTGCCTTTGCCCCATTTATCTTACAATCTTTGCTTAACATGAATCGATCAATCACAGGTTTAAAAATTAACCAATAATCCAGCATGAAATTTCCACAAACAATATCATGAGGGTGTGATGGCTCCCACAGTGGAATAACTTATTGGATGTTTAAAATGGAGGCTATTTCTTCTGGATCATCAAAAGTATGTGCCTGGGCCCCAACATCATCGACATTTCCCCATCTCCCGATGTTTTGTTCTCTCCATATCTATCTCTTTCTGTTTGTGTACACAGCAGTGAAGGATTACATCAAATTAAAATATCTTACATGATCCTTTACATCCACCTCAACAATCTCCCTCTCTCCAACGTTGTCCCTCTCCACCGCCCTCTCCTTGCCTTCATATCTAACCCTCTCTCCCTCTGCCTCTGTCCCAGTGTCAGAGGTAGCAGGAGGGAGAGACAGAGAGAGGAAAACAGAGAGAGAATGTTGAAGGAACTATACTCTATTCCTAAACTGTGCTGAACCTGCTCTGGGAGTGTTTGATGGGCTACATTAATCGGCCGTGTACAGTCCTGTATCAGGCTGTGAAGAAACACAGCTTGTTCAGTGTACAACGGGTCAAAGGGAACGATTCACTCCTGTCTGCTACTGGGAAGAGAGACTGACCTTAACATCAAGGCAGCATTTCACCAAGTGTGACATCGAGGAGCCCGAGTAAAACTGAAGTCAGTGGGAATCCGCTGGTTGGACTCATACCGAGAACAAAGGAAGATGGTTGTAGTTTTTGGAGGTCAATCATCTCAGTCCCAGGTCATCACTGCAGGAGTTCCTCAGGGCAGTGTCCGAGGGTCAACCATCTTCAGCTGAGATCCCATGAGAGAATGCTGGAAATACTGAGCAGGTCAAGCAGCATCTGTGGAGAAGGAAACAGAGGTAGTGATTCAGCTCGATGCTTTCCTGATTTCCAGCATTCACAGTAAATAGCCTCTGATAATGAAGCAATCCATAGCCACATGCACCAAGACCCGGACAACATTCAGGTTTGGGCCGACCAGTGACAAGTAACATTCACGTCACACAAGTGCCAGGCAATGACCATCTGCAACAAGAGAGAATCCAACCACCTCCCCTTGGCATTCAAAGCATTATCCCATCGCCGAATCTCCCAGCATCAACATCCTGGGGAAACATTGACATCAAACTTAACTGAACGAAACACATCAATAGTTTCTTCACCCAGTGGTTGGTTGGTGTCTGGAACTCACTGCCTGAAATGATTAGCATAAAATGGGTGGTTGATGGCCGGCACAGACCGGGCTGGCCGAAGTGCCTGTATTAGTGCTGTATCTCTCTATGACTCCAAAGGATGGTTGAGGCAGAAACTCTCATCACATTTAAAACAATCTCTTGGATATTCAATTCTCTATATTTAAAATGGGTAAGGAATAACTCTCCTCGTCTGCACTGCCCCATCAAACAATCTCAGAGAAGGTACAGCACAGGTTAGATGCAGAGGACAGTTCAGTTTAAACTGTCCCTGGAGTTTTGGATTAACCCGGGTCACTCACTGTGCCCGGCTCAGCCTCAAGACTCACCTGCCTCAGTCACTGAGACGCTCCTGTATCACTTGCCATAATGTCAGTGGATGCCGGGTTTGGGAGCAGGACAGGCACACGGGATTAGGAAGACTGCTCATGTGGAGGATAAGCATCAGTAATCCCTCAGCGAATCTGAACAGACCAGCGAGACTCAGAAAAGGAAACTTGTGATGAATTTGTGAGTCTTGCATTGTGGAATGCTTTAGTATTTGGTGAGAATGTTGAGCCAGTGACATTTTGCCCCAGCGGGATGAATAGACACTATATGACTTTATTACAACAGTAAGGTACCGTGTGTACTGTAAATATGGACTGTAATGGCAGAAATAACAATGTAACTGATCAATTTTCAGCTGAATTCTATGACGACAGTTAGAGTCATCGAGTTATACAACACAGAAACAGGCCGTTCGGCCCATCGTGTCTGTGTCCACCATCAAGCACCTCCCTATTCTAGCCCCATTTTCCAGCACTTGGCCCGTTGCCTTGTATGCTACGGCATTTCAGGTGCTCATCTAAATACTTCTTAAATGTTGTGAGGGTCTCTGCCTCTACCACCCCTTCAGGCAGAGTGTTCCAGATTCCAACCACCCTCTGGGTGAAAAATCATTTCCTCAAATCCCCTCTAAACCTCCTGCCCCTTACCTTCAATCTATGCCCCCTGATTATTGACCCCTCCGCTAAGGGAAAATGTTTCTTCCTATCTAACCTAGCAATGCCCCTCATAATTTTGTATACCTCAATCAGGTCCCCCCTCAGCCTTCTCTGCTGTGAGGAAAACAACTCCAGCCTTTTCAGTCTCTCTTCATAGCTCAAATGCTCCAGCCCAGGCAACATCCTGTTGAATCTCCTCTGCATCCTCTCCAGTGCAATCACATCCTTCCTATAGTGTGGTGCCCAGAACTGTACACAGTACTCCAGCTATGGCCTAACCAGTGTTTCTTTTGCTTCATCATAACCTCCCTGTTCTTATATTCTATGCCTCAACTAATAAAGAGAAGTATCCCATATACCTTCCTAACCACCTTGTCTACCTGCGCTGCAGCCTTCAGTGATCTATGGACAAGTACACCAAGATCCCTCTGACGCTCGGAACTTCCAATGGTCCGACCATTCATTGGATATTTCCTAGCCTTGTTAGTCCTTCCAAAATTCTATGCAACCTAACCTATGTATAATCTTTAATCTTGCAGTGCATGTGTAATGTTTAATTTCTGAAAGCCAGACAGAGTAAAGCTTAACGTACTCCACAAAACTCAAGACATCTGGCATTTATTAACTTAACGGGTCAAATCTGTCGTTAAGTTGGACTAGACTTGTGAATAATTCTTTTTAAGTTGTTTTTCCGACAGTTCCAGAGTAAATCGATTTGCAGCATCCCATCATATAATATACTTTGCTGTCCACATCACTGTGATCATGTCTGAATACAGACATAAAATAGACACAAATTTTGCTATTTATTTCGGGGCAGACAGGTGAAGTGTTTATTTTGTCTGTGATTAAACTCGGCCCCCAATGTTAACCAACATGGTGGGAGAGAGTGAGAGACAGAGAGAGAGGAACAGAGGTAGAGTATCAGAGAGATAGGGAGATATAGAAATGGAGAGAGAACAGAGAGATAGTGAGGGATAGAGACAGAAGCCGAGAGATAGAAAGTGTCAGGAGACCCTGAGACACTTTAGAAGCAGTGGGACGGGGTGACAGGCTGTGTGGAGACCCTGGGGTAATGTTATAGATAGACAGGGTAGATGTAGGTAAGATGTTTCTCCTGGTTGGGGAGTCTAGAACCAGGGGACACAATTTCAAAATAAGGCGGAAGCCACTTGGGAAGAGATGAGGAGAAATGTCATTACTCAGAGGGTAGTGAATCTTAGGAATTCTCTATCCCAGAGGGCTGCGGAAGCTCAGTCATTGAGTATGTTTAAAGCAGAGATTGACAGATTGCTGAATTCCAATGACATAAAGGGTATGAGGATAGTCTGGGAAAAACACATTGACGTGGTAAGGCCTCATTTGGAGTACTGTGTGCAGTTCTGGTCGCCTCATTTTAGGAAGGATGTGGAAGCCTTGGAGAGGGTGCAGAGGAGATTTACCAGGATGTTGCCTGGAATGGAGAATAAGTCTTACGAGGAAAGGCTGAACATTCTAGGCCTCTTCTCATTAGAACGGAGAAGGATGAGGGGTGACATGATAGAGGTTTATAAGATGATCAGGGGAATAGATAGGGTAGACAGTCAGAAACTTTTTCCCCGGGTGGAGCAAAGCGTTACAAGGGGTCATAAATTTAAGGTGAAGGGTGGGAGATATAAGGGGGATGTCAGGGGAAGGTTCTTTACCCAGAGAGTGGTCGGGGCATGGAATGCCTTGCCTGGGGAAGTTGTTGAGTCAGAAACTTTAGGGACTTTCAAACGGCTTTTAGATAGGTATATGGATAAAGGAGAATGATGGGGTATAGATTAAATTGTCCTTGACAGAGGACAAAGGATCGGCACAACATCGTGGGCCGAAGGGCCTGTTCTGTGCTGTATTTTTCTATGTTCTATGTTCTATGTTCTATGGATGATCAGCCATGATCGTCTTGAATGGCGGAGCAGGATCGAAGGGCTGAATGGCCTACTCCTGTTCCTCTATTCCCAAACTTCCCAAATAGTTTCTCGCAAACTACCCCATCAGTTCCCCTTAATATCACAACAAATTTGATCAAATCACCTTGATCCTCCTAAATTTAACCATTGGAGTCCAGTTATCATTCTGGTAAATCGACACTGCACTCAAATGGACATGGACCCCTCAAGTCTCTTTGGACCTCCAGTGTTTCTATCTTTTCACCAGTTATAAAGTACTCTGTTCTAGTCTTTTTTACTGACATGGAAATCGATCGACCACAGTTTTGCCCATTCACTTCAGATAACTCTTTGCAATGTTCTGCTTCCAGCTACACTGCTTATAATGCTGCCTATTTTTGTGTCATTGGTAAACTTGGGTATGTTGCATTCTGCCACATCATCTTAAATCTTTAACAAATACAGCAAAACTGAGACACACACGGGCTTTGCACCAGTAGACAGGAGTGAATCATTCCATCCGAGAGGTTTTTTAATTCCAGATTGATGTATATTTTCAGAAAAAATCAAAATTCAAATTCACAACAGCCCAGCATGGGATTTGAACTCCTACTTGTTCAATCATCAACTCAAGCCTTCAAATTAAAACCCATAAAAAGAGATTCATTTCCCTACTGCTGTTGTCTGACTGTCTCAGGATTTGTATATTGTTCCCTTCTGCTCGTCTTCCATGTTTTTGAAGTCTTTGAAGTTTGTCAGACATTGGTAAACTACTTCATGTGGTGTTCTGTAAATACCTTCAATTCTGTGTATCTGGAAGGGACACAATTCAAATTCTCACCTTATTGCATCAACCAAAACCTGCAGGTCCATTCAAACAACTCTATTTCCTGTCTCTGCAAAGATAGCTCGCACTTCCACAATCCAGGAATGTCTGAATAGAAACAGCTTTTGACACATTTCCCAACACGTTTGCGAACACTTTTCAGGATGAAGCTAAATTCAACTCACAGATTCCAAGCGCCAAATTGAGCTTTTGGGTAGAACAGGAAACATTGATGAAATCCCTGATCTCTCTGTCCTGTCACCCATTCTAACATTGTACCATTTATTTTATATCACTCAGTCTTCCTTCCAAAATGCATCACTTCACATTTCTCAGAATTGAGGTTAACCTGCCCTGTGTCTGTCCAATGATAGGTTGGAAAGTAAGCTGTCAAGAAGCCATAAAGTGACTACAAAGAGATTTCCATGGGTTAAGTGAGTGAGCAAAAAATTGGCAGATGGAGTACAATGTGGGAAAATGTGAGCTTGTCCACTTTAGCAGGAAGAATAAAAATCAGTATATTATTGAAATGGAGAGAGACTGCAGAACTGTACGGTTCAGAGGGATCTGGGTGTCCTGGTACATAAATCACAAAATGTTACCGTGTAGCTACAGCGAGTGATGAGGAAGGGAAATGGAATGTTGTTGTTTATTGCAAGGTGAATAGAATATCAAAGTAGGGAAGTGTTGTTACAGCTGTACAGGGCATAAGTCAGACGACATCTGCAGGATTGTGGACACTTTTGGTCTCCTTACTGAAGAAATTATATAATTGCATTCGAAGTAGTTCAGAGAAGGTTCACTGGGCTGATTCCTGGGATGAAGGGGTTATCTTATGAGGAAAGGTTGAACAGGTTGGGTCTTTCCCCACTGGAGTTGAGAAGAATGAGAAGTGATCAGAGTGAAACATCTCAGGTCCCGAGGGGACTGGACAGGGTGGATGCTGAGAGGATATTTCCACTTGTTGGGGAGACTAGAACTAGGTGACACAGCTTAAAAATTAGGCTGGATTTAAAACTGAGCTGAGGTGAAATGTGTTTCTCTCAGAGGGGGGTCAGTCTGTGGAATTCTCTGCCTCAGAGAGCAGTGGAGGCTGGATCATTGAATATATTCAAGGCTGAGTTAGTTAGATTTGTTTATCAGTTAGGGTGTCAAGGGTGATGGGACACAGGCAGGAAAGTGGAGTTGAGTTCACAATCAGATCAGTCATTGAATGGCAGAGCAGGCTCGAGGGGCCGAATGGCCTACTCCTACTCCTAATTCATTTGTTCTTGTGTGTTGCATTTCACCAGACTGCCTCTCTCCTCCTGAAGTCTGCTACTAGTCCCTTCCCTGTTTATTACATTGCAGTTGTCACAAACATTGGCAAACATTGAAGTTATGCCGTGTAAACACAAGTCCAAGTCATTAGTATATATCAAAAAGAGCAGTGGTCCTAATATAAACCTCCACTGTATACCTCCCTCCAGTCTGAAGCAACCATTGTCCACTCTCTCAGCCAATGTCGTATGCACTCAGCTGATGTCCCTTTCATCCCTGGAGCACCAATATTGCTAACTGGTCTTTTCGGAGGCACCATGAAGTCCAGCCCATGAGGACCCTGGTCCCAGACCTTTCTGTTTCCACTCTCCCATCAACCTTCCCCAGACAGATACAGCATGGATTAGATACAGAGTAAAGCTCCTTCTACACTGTCCCATCCAACAGTCCCAGGACAGGAACATCATGGGGTGGATACAGAGTGAATCTCACTCTACACTGTCCGAAACAGACACAGAGAGAGACAGAAAGAGAGACACAGACAGACAGGGTGACTGAGAGAGAAGGAAGGAAATTTGACATCAGACATAGGAAGATGAGGAGGCAATTTAACCCCTCAACCCTGTTCCAGCATTCAGTGAGATCAGGGCTGATCTGTGATCTAACTAACACCATATATCCCACCTTTGCTCCTTATCTCTTAGTAACTTTAGTAATCAACAATCTATCAATCTCAGATTTAAAAATTGACAAGTGGCTCAGCATCAATTGCTGATTGTGGAAGAGAGTTCCAAACTGATACCACACCTGGTGTGTTGAAGTGTTTCTTCATTTCTCTCCTGAAAGGTTCTGAGACTACATTTAGATTTTTAGAATATGCCCACAAGTTCCTGAATCCGCAGCCAGTGGGAATAGTTACTCTCTGTCTACCCTATCAGAGTCTCCTTGTCTGCACTGCCCCATCGAACATTTTGCCCCAGTAGGATGAATAGATACTATATGACTTTATTACAACAGTAAGGTACCGTGTGTACTGTAAATATGGACTGAAATAGCAAGAGAAGGTACAGCACGGGTTAGATACAGAGTACAGTTTAGTTTAAACATTCCCTGGAGTGTCGGATTAACCCGGGTCACTCACTGTGTCCGGCTCAGCCTCAAGACTCACCTGCCTCAATCACTGAGATGCTCCTGTATCACTTGCCTTAATGTAAGCGGATGCCGGGTTTGGGAGCGGAACAGGCACACGGGATTAGGACGACTGCTCATGTGGAGAATAAGCATCAGTAATCCCTCAGAGAATCAGAACAGACCAGCGAGAATCAGAAAAGGAAACTTGTGTTGAATTTCAGAGTCTTGCATTGTGGAATGGTTTAGTATTTGGTGAGAATGTTGAGCCAGTGACATTTTGCCCCAGTGGGATGAATAGATACTATATGAATTGATTACAACCGTAAGGTACCATGTGTACTGTAAATATGGACTGAAATAATAATGTAACTGATCAATTTTCAGCTGAATACTATGACTACAGTTATACCTGCTATCCTGTTATATATGTGCTGCAGTACCTGCTATATGTGAGAATGTACATACGACACGATGGGATGAAGTCAAAGTGGCCACTGTTTATATTTTCACACTATGCCCCAAGTTCCTGACTCCGCAGCCAGTGGGAATATTTCCTCTCTGTCCACCCTATCAGTTTCCCTTATTATTTTGTAAACCTTCATCAAATCACCCTTCTAAATTCCAGGGATACAGAGTAAAGCTCCAGCTGCACTGTCGCATGAAACATTCCCAAGCCAAGCACAATGTTGGGTTTGACAGAGTAAATTTCCCTCTCTGCTGTCACATCACACACTCCCGGGGCAGGAACGTCATGTGGTGGATCCAGAGTGAATCTCACTCTACACTGTCCGAAAGAGACAGCGAGAGGGACAGAAAGAGAGAAACAGAGAGACATGGACTGACAGGGTGACTAAAAGAGAAAGAAGGATATTTAACAGGGGATACTGGAAGAGGAGGATGCAATTTATCCTCACAACTCTGTTCCTGCATTCAATGAGATCATGGCTGATCTGTGATCTATCTTGCACCATAGATCCTGAATTTGCTCCTTATCTCTTAATATCTTTGGTTAACAAGAATCTATCAATCACAGGTTTAAAAATTAACCCATAAGCCAGCATGAAATTTCCACAAACAATATCATGAGGGTGTGATGGCTCCCACAGTGGAATAGCTTGCGGAATATTTAAAATGGACAGAGGGAGAGACAGAGATGGAAGGAGAGAGAGGGAGTTACACGGAGGGAAAGACAGATGGAAAGACAGAGAGAGAGTGAGACGGAGATAGAAGGAGGGAGAGACAGAGAGAGAGAGAGAGACAGGGAGAGAGATGGAGTGACAGGGAGGGAAGGACAGATGGAGGGATAGAGAGAGAGAGACAGAGATAGACGGAGAGAGAGGGAGAGACAGAGAGGGAAGGACAGACGGAGAGGCAGAGAGAGTGAGGCAGAGATGGAAGGAGAGAGAGGGAGGGATAGGGGAGGGAAAGACAGATGGAGAGACAGAGAGAAATACAGGAGAGTGAGGGGGAAAGGGAGGGAAAGACAGATGGAGAGACAGAGAGAAAAACAGAGTTAGAAGGAGAGAGAAGGAGAGACCGAGAGGGAAAGACAGATGGAGGGACAAAGTGAGAGACATAGAGAAAAGGAGAGAGTGGGAGAGGCAGAGAGGGAAAGGCAGTTGGAGAGACAGAGAGAGAGAGAGACAGAGAGAGAAGGAGAGAGAGGGAGAGAAAGAGAAGGAAAGACAGATGGAGGGACAGAGAGAGAGAGTCAGACATAGAAGGAGAGAGAGGGAGAGACAGGAGGGAAAGACAGATGGAGGGACAACTTGAGAGACAGAGCGAAAAGGAGAGAGAGGGAGAGACAGGGAGGGAAAGACAGAAGGAAACACAGAAAGAGAGAGACAGAGATAGAAGGAGAGAGAGGGAGTGTCAGGGTGGGAAAGACAGATGGAGGGACAGAGAGAAAGAGAGAGATCGAAGGAGAGAGAGGGAAAGACAGATGGAGAGACAGAGAGAGAGGCAGAGATCGAAGGAGTGAGAGGGAGTGACAGAGAGGGAAAGACAGATGGAGCGACAGAGAGAGACAGGCAGAGCTCGAAGGAGAGAGAGGGGGTGACAGGGAGGGAAAGACAGATGGAGGGACAGAGAGAGAGAGAGGCAGAGATAGAAGGAGAGAGAGGGAGAGACAGAGAGGGAAAGGCAGTTGGAGAGACAGAGAGAGAAAGAGAGGCAGAGATGGTAGGAGAGAGAGGGAGTGTCAGTGTGGGAAAGACAGATGGAGGGACAGAGAGAAAGAGAGAGATAGAAAGAGAGAGAGGGAGAGACAGAGAGGGAAAGGCAGTTGGAGAGACAGAGAGAGAAAGAGAGGCAGAGATGGAAGGAGAGAGATGGAGTGTCAGGGTGGGACAGACAGATGGAGAGACAGAGAGAAAGAAAGAGATAGAAGGAGTGACAGGGAGTGACAGAGAGGGAAAGACAGATGGAGGGACAAAGTGAGAGACAGAGAGCGAAGGAGAGAGATGGAGTGACAGGGAGGGAAAGACAGATGGAGAGACAGAGAGAAAGACAGAGAGAGAGCAGAGACAGAGAGAGGAGAGATTGGGAGAGACAGAGAGGGAAAGGCAGTTGGAGAGACAGAGAGAGCTACAGAGAGGCAGAGATAGACTGAGAGAGAGGGAGAGACAGAGAGGGAAAGACAGATGGAGGGACAAAGTGAGAGACAGAGAGCGAAGGAGAGAGATGGAGTGACAGGGAGGGAAAGACAGATGGAGAGACAGAGAGAGAGACAGAGAGAGAGCAGAGACAGAGAGAGGAGGGATTGGGAGAGACAGAGAGGGAAAGGCAGTTGGAGAGACAGAGAGAGCTACAGAGAGGCAGAGATAGACTGAGAGAGAGGGAGAGACAGGGAGGGAATGACAGATGGAGGGATGGAGAGAGAGAGACAGAGATAGAAGGAGAGAGAGGGAGTGACGGAGAGGCAAAGACAGGTGGAGGGACAGAGATAGAGAGAAGGAGGGAGAGGGAGAGACAGAGCGAAGGAGAAAGGGTATGACAGACAGGGAAAGACAAATGGTGGAACAGAGAGAGGGACAGAGATAGATGGAGAGAGCGGGAGCAACAGAGAGTGAAAGACAGATGGTGGGACAGAGAGAGAGACAGAGAGAGAGGCAGAGACAGAGAGAGAAGGAGAGAGAGGGAGAGAAAGAGAGGGAAAGACAGATGGAGAGTCAGAGAGAGAGAGACAGAGATGGGAGACAGGGGGAAACAGAGAGGGAAAGACAGATGGAGGGACAGATAGAGAGTCAGAAAGAAAAGGAGAGAGTGGGAGAGACAGTGAGGGAAAGTCAGTTTGAGAGACACAGAGAGAGAAACAGAGAGGGAAGGAGAGAGGGGGACTGTCAGGGAGGGAAAGACTGATGGAGGTACAAAGTGAGGGACAGAGAGAAAAGGAGTGAAATGGAGTGACAGGGAGGGAGAGACAGATGGAGGGATAGAGAGAGAGAGACAGGGATAGAAGGTGAGAGAGGGAGTGACAGAGAGGCAAAGACAGATGGAGGGACAGAGATAGAGAGAATGAGGGAGAGACAGAGCGAAGGTGATAGTGTGTGACATAGAGGGAAAGAAAAATGGTGGAACAGAGAGAGAGACAGAGATAGATGGAGAGAGAGGGAGAGACAGAGAGGGAAAGACAGATGGAGAGTCAGAGAGAGAGAGACAGAGATGGGAGAGAGGGGAAAACAGAGAGGGAAAGACAGATGGAGAGACAGAGAGAGAGACAGGGAGAACAGGAGAGAGTGGGAGAGACAGTGAGGGAAAGGCAGTTTGAGAGACAGAGAGCGAGAAACAGAGAGAGAAGGAGGGAGAGGGAGAGACAGGGAGGGAAAGACAAATGGAAAGACAGAGAGAGAGAGACAGAGATAGAAGGAGAGAGCGGGAGTGTCAGGGTGGGAAAGACAGATGGAGGGAGAGAGAGAAAGAGAGAGATTGAAGGAGAGAGAGGGAGAGACAAAGAGGGAAAGACTGATGGAGAGACAGATCGAGAGAGAGGCAGAGATGGAAGGAGAGACAGAGAGAGAAGGAGAGATTGGGAGAGACAGAGAGGGAAAGGCTGTTGGAGAGACAGAGAGAGAGACAGAGAGACAAGGAGTGAGATGGAGTGTCCGGGAGGGAAGGACAGATGGAGCGACAGAGAGAGAGACACACAGAGAGAGAGGCAGAGACAGAGAGATAAGGAGAGATTGGGAGAGACAGAGAGGGAAAGACAGATGGAGAGAGAGGGAGAGAGAGGCAGAGATGGAAGCAGAGAGATGGAGAGACAGGGAGGGAAAGACAGATGGAGGGACAGAGAGAGAGAGACAGAAATGGAAGGAGAGAGAGGGAGAGACACTGAGGGAAATACAGATGGAGAGTCAGAGAGAGAGACAGAGATGTGAGAGAGTGGAAAACAGAGATGGAAAGACAGATGGAGGGTCAGAGAGAGAGACAGGGAGAAAAGGATAGGGTGGGAGAGACAGAGAGGGAAAGGCTGTTTGAGAGACTGAGAGAGAGAAACAGAGAGAGAAGGAGAGAGAGGGAGTGTCAGGGTGAGAAAGACAGATGGAGCGATAGAGAGAGAGAGAGACAGAGATTGAAGGAGAGAGAGGGAGTGTCAGGGAGGGAAAGACTGATGGAGGGACAAAGTGAGAGACAGAGAGAAAAGGAGAGAGATGGAGTGACAGCGAGGCAAAGACAGATGGAGGGACAGAGATAGAAAGAAGGAGGGAGACGGGAGACAGAGAGGGAAAGACAGATGGAGAGACAGAGAGAGAGAGAGGCAGAGATGGCAGGAGAGAAAGGAAGTGATAGGGAAGGAAAGACAGATGGAGAGACAGGGAGCAAGAAAGAGATAGAAGGAGTGAGAGGGAGTGACAGAGAGGGAAAGACAGATGGAGAGGCAAAGTGAGAGAAAGAGAGAGAACATAGAACATAGAACATAGAACATACAGCACAGAACAGGCCCTTCGGCCCACAATGTTGTGCCGATCCTTTGTCCTCTGTCAAGGACAATTTAATCTATACCCCATCATTCTCCTTTATCCATATACCTATCCAAAAGCCTTTTGAAAGTCCCTAAAGTTTCTGACTCAACAACTTCCCCGGGCAAGGCATTCCATGCCTCGACCACTCTCTGGGTAAAGAACCTTCCCCTGACATCCCCCTTATATCTCCCACCCTTCACCTTAAATTTATGACCCCTTGTAACGCTTTGCTCCACCCGGGGAAAAAGTTTCTGACTGTCTACCCTATCTATTCCCCTGATCATCTTATAAACCTCTATCATGTCACCCCTCATCCTTCTCCTTTCTAATGAGAAGAGGCCTAGAATGTTCAGCCTTTCCTCGTAAGACTTATTCTCCATTCCAGGCAACATCCTGGTAAATCTCCTCTGCACCCTCTCCAAGGCTTCCACATCCTTCCTAAAATGAGGCGACCAGAACTGCACACAGTACTCCAAATGAGGCCTTACCAAGGTCCTGTACAGCTGCATCATCACCTCACGGCTCTTAAATTCAATCCCTCTGCTAATGAACGCTAACACCCCATATGCCTTCTTCACAGCCCTATCCACTTGAGTTGCAACTTTCAATGATCTATGCACATAGACCCCAAGGTCTCTCTGCTCCTCCACATGCCCAAGAACCCTACCGTTAACCCAGTATTTTGCATTCATGTTTGTCCTTCCAAAATGGACGACCTCACACTTTTCAGGGTTAAACTCCATCTGCCACTTTTCAGCCCAGCACTGCAACCTATCCAAGTCCCTTTGCAGACGACAATAGCCCTCCTCGGTATCCACAACTCCACCAACCTTTGTATCATCTGCAAATTTACTGACCCACCCTTCGACTTCCTCATCCAAGTCGTTAATAAAAATCACAAACAGGAGAGGACCCAGAACTGATCCCTGCGGCACGCCACTGGTAACTGGGCTCCAGGCTGAGTATTTACCATCTAAGACCACTCTCTGCCTTCTATCAGTTAGCCAATTCTTAATCCAACTGGCCACATTCCCCACTATCCCATGCCTCCTGACTTTCTCCATAAGTCTACCATGGGGGACCTTATCAAATGCCTTACTAAAATCCATGTACACCACATCCACTGGTTTACCCTCATCCACTTGCTTGGTCACCTGCTCAAAGAATTCAATCAGGCTTGTGAGGCAAGACCTACCCCTCACAAAACCGTGCTGACTGTCCCGAATCAAGCAGTGTCTTTCCAGATGCTCAGAAATCCTATCCCTCAGCACCTTTTCCATCAACTTGCCTACCACCGAAGTAAGACTAACTGGCCTGTAATTCCCAGGGTTGTTCCTATTCCCTTTCTTGAACAGGGGCACAACATTTGCCACCCTCCAATCACCTGGTACCACCCCCGTCAGCAGAGAAGATGAAAAGATCATTGCCAGCGGCTCTGCAATTTCATCCCTTGCTTCCCATAACATCCTTGGATATACCCCGTCAGGCCCGGGAGACTTGTCTATCTTCAAGTTATTCAAAAACCCCAACACATCTTCCCTCCTAACGAGCACTTCCTCGAGCTTACCAGTCTGTTTCACACCGTCCTCTTCAGTAATACACCCCTTCTCATTCGTAAATACCGAAGAGAAGTACTCATTCAAAACCTCACTTATCTCTTCCGGCTCAACACACAGTCTCCCGCTATTGTCCTTGACCGGACCTATGGTCCCCCTAGTCATCCTCATATTTCTGACATACGCGTAAAAGGCCTTGGGGTTTTCTTTTATCCTACCCGCCAAGCATTTTTCATGCCCTCTCTTAGCTCTCCTAATCCCTTTCTTCAGATCCTTCCTGGCCATCTTGTATCCCTCCAGAGCTATGCCTGTGCCCTTTTTCCTCAACTTTATATACGCATCCTTCTTCTTCCTAACAAGACTCTCAACCTCTCTTGTCAACCACGGTTCCCTCACATGACCATCCCTTCCCTGTCTGACAGGGACATGCTTATCAATGGCCCCTACTATCTGCTCCTTGAAAAAGTTCCACATTTCGACCGTGCCCTTCCCTGCCAGCATATGCTCCCAACTTATGCTCCTCAGTTCCTGCCTGACAGCATCATATCTACCCTTCCCCCAATTGTAAACCTTGCCCTGTTGCACATACCTATCCTTCTCCATTACCACAGTGAATGCTACAGAATTGTGATCACTATCTCCAAAGTGCTCGCCCACCAACAGCTCTATCACTTGCCCTGGTTCATTACCTAGTACCAAATCCAATATTGCCTCCCCTCTGGTCGGGCAGTCTACATACTGAGTCAGAAAAGCTTCCTGGACATACTGCACAAACACTACCCCATCCAAACTATTCGATCTAAAGAGTTGCCAATCAATATTTGGGAAGTTGAAATCCCCCATAATTACTACCCTGTGACTTCTGCTCCTTTCCAAAATCTGTTTCCCAATCTGCTCTTCCACCTCCCTGCTGCTATTGGGGGGCCTATAGAAAACTCCCATCAAGGTGACTGCTCCTTTCCTGTTCCTGACCTCAACCCACAGTGCCTCAGTCGGCAGATCCTCCTCGAAAATTCTTTCAGCAGTTGTTACACTATTTCTAACTAACAATGCCACCCCCCCACCTCTTTTACCACCATTCCTAATCTTATGAAAACATCTATAACCAGGTACCTCCAAAAACCATTCCTCCCCCTCACCTATCCACGTTTCAGTGATGGCCACAACATCGTAGTCCCAAGTGCCCATCCACGCCTTCAATTCACTCACCTTATTCCTGATGCTTCTTGCGTTGAAGTATACGCACTTTAACCCTTCTCCGTGCCCATCTGTCCTCTGTGACAGTGCTACCTTCCCCAATACCTCACTACACTCTTTGTCTTTCTGAGTGGACCCACTGGTCCCTGGATTACAAGTCCGGTTCCCATCCCCCTCCCAAACTAGTTTAAACCCTCCCGAACAGTACTAGCAAACCTCCCTCCCAGGATATTGGTGCCCCTCTGGTTCAGATGCAGCCCGTCCTGTTTGAACAGGTCCCATCTTCCCCAGAATGCAGTCCAATTATCCAAGAACTGGAAGCCCTCCCTCCTACACCATTCCTGCAGCCACGTGTTCAGCTGTGCTCTCTCCCTATTCCTAGCCTCACTATCACGTGGCGCCGGCAACAAACCAGAGATAACAACTCTGTCCGTCCGAGCTTTCAGCTTCCAGCCTAACTCCCTAAACTCACTTCTAACATCTGTGCCACCCTTCCTTCCTACGTCGTTGGTGCCAATGTGCACCACGACCTCTGGCTGCTCCCCCTCCCCTTTAAGGATCCTGAAGACGCGATCACAAACATCACGGACCCTGGCACCAGGGAGGCAACAAACCATCCGTGCGTCTCGCCTGCGCCCACAGAACCGCCTGTCCGGACTCCTCACCATCGAGTCCCCGATGACTAGTGCTCTCCCATTCTCCCTCCTTCCCTTCTGAGCCACAGTGCAGGACCCCGTGCCAGAGGCCCGGTCACTGCAGCCTGCCCCCGATAGGCCGTCCCCCCCAACAGTATCTAAAACTGTATACTTGTTGTTGAGGGGAACGACCACAGGAGATCCCTGCACTGACCTCTTCCCACCTCTAACTGTTACCCAGCTGCCTTTGATTTGTGGAGTAACGACCTCCGTGTAGCTTCTATCTATCACCCCCTCAGCTTCCCGAATGATCCTCAGTTCATCCAGCTCCAGCTCCAATTCCCTAACACGGTCTGATAGGAGCTGGAGACGGATGCACTTCCAGCAGGTGAAGTCGGCAGGGCCACCGGAGGTTTCCCTCACCTCGAACATTCTGCAGGAGGAGCACTGCACTACACTGGCTGCCATTTCTTTTATTCAATTACCCCTTAGTTAAGTACAACTATAGATATTAACAAAAACAGTAAATAGCTTACCTGCTCAGTCCTTTTTGGTTAGAGGAGGAGGGTAAAAAGGGTCTTATTATTATGTTAGAGGAGGAGGATGGGTGGGAGACACTACATGTGTAGCGGATCGGGTTTACTCAGCTCCGCACCTTTAAGGAAAATACCTACCCAGGAGTCCTCGCTGCCGACCAGCTTCCGGTTCCTCCGGCGCCAAAAGAAACTCAAAGACAAGGAAAACAGTAAGTAAAACAGTAAGTACTTACTTTTAAAACACAGCTCCTGATGCCTTCACTCACCCACCGAAGAGTCGCTACCTTCTCCTGCTGCTCCGCCGGGAAATGAAGGAGAGAGATGGAGTGACAGGGAGGGAAGGACAGATGGAGCGACAGAGAGAGAGAGAGATACAGAAAGAGAGGCAGAGACAGAGAGAGAAGGAGAGATTGGGAGAGACAGAGAGGGAAAGACATATGGAGAGAGAGAGGGAGAGGCAGAGATGGAAGCAGAGAGATGGAGTTAAAAGGAGGGAAAGACAGATGGAGGGATAGAAAGAGAGAGACAGAGATAGAAGGAGAGGGAGGGAGTGACATAGAGGGAAAGACTGATGGAGGGACAAAGTGAGGAACAGAGAGAAAAGGAGAGAGATTGAGTGACAGAGAGAGAGAGAGAGACAGAGAGAGAGGCAGAGACAGAGAGATTGGGAGAGACAGAGAGGGAAAGACTGATGGAGAGACAGATCGAGAGAGAGGCAGAGCTCGAAGGAGAGAGAGGGAGTGACATGGAGTGAAAGACAGATGGAGGGACAGAGAGAGAGAGATGCAGAGATAGAAGGAGAGGGAGGGAGTGACAGTGAGGGAAAGACTGATGGAGGGACAAAGTGAGGGACAGAGAGAAAAGGAGAAAGATTGAGTGACAGAGAGAGAGAGAGACAGAGAGAGCGGCAGAGACAGAGAGATTGGGAGAGGCAGAGAGGGAAAGACAGATGGAGAGACAGAGAGACAGAGAGGCAGAGATGGAAGGGGAGAGAGGGAGTGACAGGCAGGGAAAGACAGATGGAAATACAGAGAGAGAAGGAGAGAGTTGGAGTTACAGGGAGGGAAAGCCTGATGGAAAGACAGAGAGAGAGACAGACAGAGATAGAATGAGAGAGGGAAAGACAGAGAGGGAAAGACTGATGGAGAGACAGATCGAGAGAGAGGCAGAGCTCGAAGGAGAGAGAGGGAGTGACATGGAGTGAAAGACAGATGGAAGGACAGAGAGAGAGAGATGCAGAGATGGAAGGAGAGGGAGGGTGTGACAGTGAGGGAAAGACTGATGGAGGGACAAAGTGAGGGACAGAGAGAAAAGGAGAAAGATTGAGTGACAGAGAGAGAGAGACAGAGAGAGAGGCAGAGACAGAGAGATAGGGAGAGGCAGAGAGGGAAAGGCAGATGGAGAGACAGAGAGACAGAGAGGCAGAGATGGAAGGGGAGAGAGGGAGTGACAGGGAGGGAAAGACAGATGGAAATACAGAGAGAGAAGGAGAGAGTTGGAGTTACAGGGAGGGAAAGACTGATGGAAAGACAGAGAGAGAGACAGACAGAGATAGAATGAGAGAGGGATAGACAGAGAGGGAAAGACTGATGGAGAGACAGATCGAGAGAGAGGCAGAGCTCGAAGGAGAGAGAGAGAGTGACAGGGAGGGAAAGACAGATGGAGGGACAGAGAGAGAGAGAGGCAGAGATGGAAGGTGAGAGAGGGAGAGACAGAGAGGGAAAGACAGATGGATGGACAGAGAGAGAGACAGAGAGAGAGAGAGAGAGAAGGAGAGAGTAGGAGAGACAGAGAGGGAAAGGCAGCTGGAAAGACAGAGAGAGAAAGAGAGGCAGAGATGGAAGCAGAGAGATGGAGTGACAGGGAGGGAAGGACAGATGGAGCGACAGAGAGAGAGAGATACAGAGAGAGAGGCAGAGACAGAGAGATAAGGAGAGATTGGGAGAGACAGAGAGGGAAAGACAGATGGAGAGAGAGGGAGAGAGAGGCAGAGATGGAAGCAGAGAGATGGAGTGACAGGGAGGGAAAGAAAGATGGAGGGACAGAGAGAGAGAGACAGAGAAAAAAGGAGAGAGAGGGAGTGACAGAGAGGGAAAGACTGATGGAGGGACAAAGTGAGGGACAGAGAGCGAAGGAGAGAGATGGAGTGACAGAGAGAGAGAGACAGAGAGAGAGGCAGAGACAGAGATTGGGAGAGACAGAGAGGGAAAGACAGATGGAGAGACATAGAGACAGAGCGGCAGAGATGGAAGGAGAGAGAGGGAGTGACAGGGAGGGAAAGACAGATGGAAAGACAGAGATAGAAGGAGAGAGAGGGAGAGACAGAGAGGGAAAGACTGATGGAGAGACAGATCGAGAGAGAGGCAGAGCTCGAAGGAGAGAGAGGGAGTGCCAGGGAGGGAAAGACAGATGGAATAAACAGAGAGAGAGAGAGGCAGAGATGGAAGGAGAGTGAGGGAGAGACAGAGAGGGAAAGACAGATGGAGGGACAGAGAGAGAGAGAGGCAGAGATGGAAGGAGAGAGAGGGAGAGACTGAGAGGGAAAGACAGATGGAGGGAAAGAGAGAGAGAGACAGAGAGTGAGGCAGAGAGAGAGAGAGAAGGAGAGAGTGGGTGAGACAGAGAGGGAAAGGCAGCTGGAGGGACAGAGAAAGAAAGAGAGGCAGAGATGGAAGGAGAGACATGGAGTGTCAGGGTGGGAAAGACCGATGGAGGGATAGAGAGAAAGAAAGAGATTGAAGGAGTGAGAGGGAGTGACAGAGAGTGAAAGACAGATGGAGAGACAAAGTGAGAGACAGAGAGAGAAGGAGAGAGATGGAGTGACAGGGAGGGAAGGACAGATGGAGCGACAGATAGAGAGAGATGTGGAGAGAGAGGCAGAGACCGAGAGAGAAGGAGAGATTGGGAGAGACAGAGAGGGAAAGACAGATGGAGAGAGAGAGAGAGAGAGAAAGAGGCAGAGATGGAAGGAGAGAGATGGAGTGACTGGGAGGGAAAGACAGATGGAGAGATAGAGAGAGAGAGACAGAGATAGAAGGAGAGACAGGGAGTGACAGAGAGGGAAAGACTGATGGGGGACAAAGTGAGGGACAGAGAGCAAAGGAGAGCGATGGAGTGACAGAGAGAGAGAGAGAGAGAGACAGAGAGAGAGGCAGAGACAGAGAGATTGGGAGAGACGGAGAGGGAAAGACAGATGGAGAGACAGAGAGACAGAGATGCACAGATGGAAGGAGAGAGAGGGAGCGACAGGGAGTGTTAGACAGATGGAAAGACAGAGAGAGAAGGAGAGAGATGGTGTGACAGGGCGGGAAAGACAGATGGAAATACAGAGAGACAGACAGACAGTGATAGAAGGAGAGATTGGGAGAGACAGAGAGGGAAAGACAGATGGAGAGACAGAGAGACAGAGATGCACAGATGGAAAGGGAGAGAGGGAGTGACAGGGCGGGGAAGACAGATGGAAATACAGAGAGAGAGACAGACAGAGATAGAAGGAGAGAGAGGGAGAGACAGAGAGGGAAAGGCTGATGGAGGGACAGATCGAGAGAGAGGCAGAGCTCAAAGGAGAGAGAGGGAGTGAGAGGGAGGGAAAGACAGATGGAGGGACAGAGTGAGAGAGAGGCAGAGATGGAAGGAGAGAGAGGGAGAGACAGAGAGGGAAAGACAGATGGAGGGACAGAGAGAGAGAAAGAGAAAGAGGCAGAGAGAGAGATATAAGGAGAGAGTTGGAGAGACAGGGAGGGAAAGGCAGTTGGTGAGACAGAGAGAGAAAGAGAGGCAGAGATGGAAGGAGAGAGGGTGAGTGACAGGGAGGGAAAGACAAATGGAAAGACTGAGAGAGAGACAGTGATAGAAGGAGAGAGAGGGAGAGATGAGAGGGAAAGACAGATGGAGAGACAGAGGGTGAGTGAGGCAGGTATGGAAGGAGAGAGAGGGAGTGACATGGAGGTAAAGACAGAGAGAGAGAGTGTCAGAGAGACAGAGAGAGAAGGAGAGAGAGGGAGTGACAGGGAGGGAAAGACAGATGGAAAGACAGAGAGAGAGAGACAGAGATAGAAGGAGAGAGATGGAGTGACAGAGAGGGAAAGACTGATGGAGAGAGAGAGGGAGAGGCAGAGATGGAAGCAGAGAGATGGAGTTAAAAGGAGGGAAAGACAGATGGAGGGATAGAAAGAGAGAGACAGAGAAAGAAGGAGAGGGAGGGAGTGACATAGAGGGAAAGACTGATGGAGGGACAAAGTGAGGAACAGAGAGAAAAGGAGAGAGATTGAGTGACAGAGAGAGAGAGACAGAGAGAGAGGCAGAGACAGAGAGATTGGGAGAGACAGAGAGGGAAAGACTGATGGAGAGACAGATCGAGAGAGAGGCAGAGCTCGAAGGAGAGAGAGGGAGTGACATGGAGTGAAAGACAGATGGAGGGACAGAGAGAGAGAGAGATGCAGAGATGGAAGGTGAGAGGGGGAGAGACAGAAAGGGAAAGACAGATGGATGGACAGAGAGAGAGTCAGAGAGAGAGGCAGAGAGAGAGAGAGAGAGAAGGAGAGAGTGGGAGAGACAGGGAGGGAAAGGCAGCTGGAAAGACAGAGAGAGAAAGAGAGGCAGAGATGGAAGGAGAGAGAGGGTGTGTCAGGGTGGGAAAGACAGATGGAGGGACAGAGAGAAGGAGACAGATGGAAGGAGAGATAGGGAGATAAAGAGAGGGAAAGACAGATGGAGAGACAGAGAGACAGAGAGGCAGAGATGGAAGGGGAGAGAGGGAGTGACAGGGAGGGAAAGACAGATGGAAATACAGAGAGAGAAGGAGAGAGTTGGAGTTACAGGGAGGGAAAGACTGATGGAAAGACAGAGAGAGAGACAGACAGAGATAGAATGAGAGAGGGATAGACAGAGAGGGAAAGACTGATGGAGAGACAGATCGAGAGAGAGGCAGAGCTCGAAGGAGAGAGAGAGAGTGACAGGGAGGGAAAGACAGATGGAGGGACAGAGAGAGAGAGAGGCAGAGATGGAAGGTGAGAGAGGGAGAGACAGAGAGGGAAAGACAGATGGATGGACAGAGAGAGAGACAGAGAGAGAGAGAGAGAGAAGGAGAGAGTAGGAGAGACAGAGAGGGAAAGGCAGCTGGAAAGACAGAGAGAGAAAGAGAGGCAGAGATGGAAGCAGAGAGATGGAGTGACAGGGAGGGAAGGACAGATGGAGCGACAGAGAGAGAGAGATACAGAGAGAGAGGCAGAGACAGAGAGATAAGGAGAGATTGGGAGAGACAGAGAGGGAAAGACAGATGGAGAGAGAGGGAGAGAGAGGCAGAGATGGAAGCAGAGAGATGGAGTGACAGGGAGGGAAAGAAAGATGGAGGGACAGAGAGAGAGAGACAGAGAAAAAAGGAGAGAGAGGGAGTGACAGAGAGGGAAAGACTGATGGAGGGACAAAGTGAGGGACAGAGAGCGAAGGAGAGAGATGGAGTGACAGAGAGAGAGAGACAGAGAGAGAGGCAGAGACAGAGATTGGGAGAGACAGAGAGGGAAAGACAGATGGAGAGACATAGAGACAGAGCGGCAGAGATGGAAGGAGAGAGAGGGAGTGACAGGGAGGGAAAGACAGATGGAAAGACAGAGATAGAAGGAGAGAGAGGGAGAGACAGAGAGGGAAAGACTGATGGAGAGACAGATCGAGAGAGAGGCAGAGCTCGAAGGAGAGAGAGGGAGTGCCAGGGAGGGAAAGACAGATGGAATAAACAGAGAGAGAGAGAGGCAGAGATGGAAGGAGAGTGAGGGAGAGACAGAGAGGGAAAGACAGATGGAGGGACAGAGAGAGAGAGAGGCAGAGATGGAAGGAGAGAGAGGGAGAGACTGAGAGGGAAAGACAGATGGAGGGAAAGAGAGAGAGAGACAGAGAGTGAGGCAGAGAGAGAGAGAGAAGGAGAGAGTGGGTGAGACAGAGAGGGAAAGGCAGCTGGAGGGACAGAGAAAGAAAGAGAGGCAGAGATGGAAGGAGAGACATGGAGTGTCAGGGTGGGAAAGACCGATGGAGGGATAGAGAGAAAGAAAGAGATTGAAGGAGTGAGAGGGAGTGACAGAGAGTGAAAGACAGATGGAGAGACAAAGTGAGAGACAGAGAGAGAAGGAGAGAGATGGAGTGACAGGGAGGGAAGGACAGATGGAGCGACAGATAGAGAGAGATGTGGAGAGAGAGGCAGAGACCGAGAGAGAAGGAGAGATTGGGAGAGACAGAGAGGGAAAGACAGATGGAGAGAGAGAGAGAGAGAGAAAGAGGCAGAGATGGAAGGAGAGAGATGGAGTGACTGGGAGGGAAAGACAGATGGAGAGATAGAGAGAGAGAGACAGAGATAGAAGGAGAGACAGGGAGTGACAGAGAGGGAAAGACTGATGGGGGACAAAGTGAGGGACAGAGAGCAAAGGAGAGCGATGGAGTGACAGAGAGAGAGAGAGAGAGAGACAGAGAGAGAGGCAGAGACAGAGAGATTGGGAGAGACGGAGAGGGAAAGACAGATGGAGAGACAGAGAGACAGAGATGCACAGATGGAAGGAGAGAGAGGGAGCGACAGGGAGTGTTAGACAGATGGAAAGACAGAGAGAGAAGGAGAGAGATGGTGTGACAGGGCGGGAAAGACAGATGGAAATACAGAGAGACAGACAGACAGTGATAGAAGGAGAGATTGGGAGAGACAGAGAGGGAAAGACAGATGGAGAGACAGAGAGACAGAGATGCACAGATGGAAAGGGAGAGAGGGAGTGACAGGGCGGGGAAGACAGATGGAAATACAGAGAGAGAGACAGACAGAGATAGAAGGAGAGAGAGGGAGAGACAGAGAGGGAAAGGCTGATGGAGGGACAGATCGAGAGAGAGGCAGAGCTCAAAGGAGAGAGAGGGAGTGAGAGGGAGGGAAAGACAGATGGAGGGACAGAGTGAGAGAGAGGCAGAGATGGAAGGAGAGAGAGGGAGAGACAGAGAGGGAAAGACAGATGGAGGGACAGAGAGAGAGAAAGAGAAAGAGGCAGAGAGAGAGATATAAGGAGAGAGTTGGAGAGACAGGGAGGGAAAGGCAGTTGGTGAGACAGAGAGAGAAAGAGAGGCAGAGATGGAAGGAGAGAGGGTGAGTGACAGGGAGGGAAAGACAAATGGAAAGACTGAGAGAGTGACAGTGATAGAAGGAGAGAGAGGGAGAGATGAGAGGGAAAGACAGATGGAGAGACAGAGGGTGAGTGAGGCAGGTATGGAAGGAGAGAGAGGGAGTGACATGGAGGTAAAGACAGAGAGAGAGAGTGTCAGAGAGACAGAGAGAGAAGGAGAGAGAGGGAGTGACAGGGAGGGAAAGACAGATGGAAAGACAGAGAGGGAGAGACAGAGATAGAAGGAGAGAGATGGAGTGACAGAGAGGGAAAGACTGATGGAGAGAGAGAGGGAGAGGCAGAGATGGAAGCAGAGAGATGGAGTTAAAAGGAGGGAAAGACAGATGGAGGGATAGAAAGAGAGAGACAGAGAAAGAAGTAGAGGGAGGGAGTGACATAGAGGGAAAGACTGATGGAGGGACAAAGTGAGGAACAGAGAGAAAAGGAGAGAGATTGAGTGACAGAGAGAGAGAGACAGAGAGAGAGGCAGAGACAGAGAGATTGGGAGAGACAGAGAGGGAAAGACTGATGGAGAGACAGATCGAGAGAGAGGCAGAGCTCGAAGGAGAGAGAGGGAGTGACATGGAGTGAAAGACAGATGGAGGGACAGAGAGAGAGAGAGATGCAGAGATGGAAGGTGAGAGAGGGAGAGACAGAAAGGGAAAGACAGATGGATGGACAGAGAGAGAGTCAGAGAGAGAGGCAGAGAGAGAGAGAGAGAGAAGGAGAGAGTGGGAGAGACAGGGAGGGAAAGGCAGCTGGAAAGACAGAGAGAGAAAGAGAGGCAGAGATGGAAGGAGAGAGAGGGTGTGTCAGGGTGGGAAAGACAGATGGAGGGACAGAGAGAAGGAGACAGATGGAAGGAGAGATAGGGAGATAAAGAGAGGGAAAGACAGATGGTGGAACAGATGGAGAGACAGAGAGAGAGAGACATAGATAGAAGGGGAGAGAGGGAGAGACAGAGAGGGAAAGACAGATGGATTGACAGAGAGACAGAGATAGAAGGAGAGAGAGGGAGTGACTGGGAGGGAAAGACAGATGGAGAGATAGAGAGAGAGAGAGACAGAGATAGAAGGAGAGAGAGGGAGAGACAGAGAGGGAAAGACAGATGGATGGACAGTGAGAGAGACAGAGATAGAAGCAGAGAGATGGAGTGACAGGCAGGGAAGGACAGATGGAGGGACAGAGAGAGAGGAGGGGACAGCAGGACAAAGACGAAGAGACAGACAGGGAAAGGCAGGTGGAGGGACAGAGAGAGAGACAGAGAGAGAGGCAGAGACAGAGACAAGGATAGAGAGGGAGAGACAGAGAGGGAAAGACCGATGGAGGGACAGAGAGAGAGACAGAGAGAGAGCCAGAGAGAGAGGCAGAGACAGAGAGAGAAGGAGAGAGAGGGAGAGACAGAGAGGGAAAGACAGATGTTGGGCAGAGAGAGAGAGGCAGAGTTGGACGTAGTGAGATGGAGTGACAGGGAGAGAAAGACAGATGGAGGGACAGGGAGGGAGACAGAGAGAAGGAGAGAGATGGAGTGACAGGGAGTGAAGGACAGATGGAATGATAGAGAGTGAGAGACAGAGATAGAAGGAGAGAGATGAAGTGTCAGAGAGGGAAAGACAGATGGAGAGAGAGCGAGAGAGGCAGAAATGGTAACAGAGGGAGAAACAGACACGGAAAAACAGATGGAGGGACAGAGATAGAAGGAGAGAGAGGGAGTGACTTGGAGGGAAAGACAGATGGATTGACAGAGAGAGAGATGGAGATAGAAGGAGAGAGATGGAGTGACTGGGAGGGAAAGACAGATGGAAAGAGAGAGAGAGAGAGACAGAGATAGAAGGAGAGAGAGGGAGAGACAGAGAAGGAAAGACAGATGGATGGACAGTGAGAGAGACAGAGATAGAAGCAGAGAGATTGGGAGTGACAGGGCGGGAAAGGCAGTTGGAGGGATAGTGAGAGAAAGACAGAGATAGAAGGAGAGAGAGGGAGTGTCAGGGAGGGAAAGACTGATGGAGGGACAAACTGAGGGACAGAGAGAAAAGGAGAGAGATGGTGTGACAGGGAGGGAAAGACAGATGGAGTGACAGAGAGAGAGAGACAGAGATAGAAGGAGAGAGAGGGAGTGACAGAGAGACAAAGACAGATGGAAGGACAGAGATAGAGAGAAGGAGGGAGAGGGAGAGACAGAGGGAAGGAGATAGGGAGTGACAGAAAGGGAAAGACAAATGGTGGAACAGAAAGAGGGACAGAGATGGAAGGAGAGAGATGGAGTGACAGGGAGGGAAAGACAGATGGAGAGTCAGAGAGAGAGAGACAGAGATAGAAGGAGAGAGAGGTAGTGACAGAGAGGCAAAGACAGATGGAGGGACAGAGATAGAGAGAAGGAGGGAGACGGAGAGACAGATAGGGAAAGACAGATGGAGAGACAGAGACAGAGAGGCAGAGATGGAAGGAGAGAAAGGGAGCAACAGAGAGGGAAACACAGATGGTGGGACAGAGAGAGAGAAGGAGAGAGAGGGAGAGACAGTGAGGGAAATACAGATGGAGAGTCAGAGAGAGAGACAGAGATGTGAGAGAGTGGGAAACAGAGATGGAAAGACAGATGGAGGGTCAGAGAGAGAGACAGGGAGAAAAGGATAGAGTGGGAGTGACAGAGAGGGAAAGGCTGTTTGAGAGACTGAGAGAGAGAAACAGAGAGAGAAGGAGAGAGAGGGAGAGGCATGGAGGGAAAGACAGAGAGAGAGAGAGAGAGACAGAAATAGAAGGAGAGAGAGGGAGTGTCAGGGTGAGAAAGACAGATGGAGCGATAGAGAGAGAGAGACAGAGATTGAAGGAGAGAGAGGGAGTGTCAGGGAGGGAAAGACTGATGGAGGGACAAAGTGAGAGACAGAGAGAAAAGGAGAGAGATGGAGTGACAGCGAGGCAAAGACAGATGGAGGGACAGAGATAGAGAGAAGGAGGGAGACGGGAGACAGAGAGGGAAAGACAGATGGAGAGACAGAGAGAGAGAGGCAGAGATGGCAGGAGAGAAAGGGAGTGATAGGGAAGGAAAGACAGATGGAGAGACAGAGAGAAAGAAAGAGATAGAAGGAGTGAGAGGGAGTGACAGAGAGTGAAAGACAGATGGAGAGGCAAAGTGAGAGAAAGAGAGAGAAGGAGAGAGATGGAGTGACAGGGAGGGAAGGACAGATGGAGCGACAGAGAGAGAGAGAGAGAGATATAGAAAGAGAGGCAGAGACAGAGAGAGAAGGAGAGATTGGGAGAGACAGAGAGGGAAAGACATATGGAGAGAGAGAGGGAGAGGCAGAGATGGAAGCAGAGAGATGGAGTTAAAAGGAGGGAAAGACAGCTGGAGGGATAGAAAGAGAGCGACAGAGATAGAAGGAGAGGGAGGGAGTGACATAGAGGGAAAGACTGATGGAGGGACAAAGTGAGGAACAGAGAGAAAAGGAGAGAGATTGAGTGACAGAGAGAGAGAGACAGAGAGAGAGGCAGAGACAGAGAGATTGGGAGAGACAGAGAGGGAAAGACTGATGGAGAGACGATCGAGAGAGAGGCAGAGCTCGAAGGTGAGAGAGGGAGTGACATGGAGTGAAAGACAGATGGAGGGACAGAGAGAGAGAGATGCAGAGATAGAAGGAGAGGGAGGGAGTGACAGAGAGGGAAAGACTGATGGAGGGACAAAGTGAGGGACAGAGAGAAAAGGAGAAAGATTGAGTGACAGAGAGAGAGAGACAGAGAGAGAGGCAGAGACAGAGAGATTGGGAGAGGCAGAGAGGGAAAGACAGATGGAGAGACAGAGAGAGACAGAGAGGCAGAGATGGAAGGGGAGAGAGGGAGTGACAGGGAGGGAAAGACAGATGGAAATACAGAGAGAGAAGGAGAGAGTTGGAGTTACAGGGAGGGAAAGACTGATGGAAAGACAGAGAGAGAGACAGACAGAGATAGAATGAGAGAGGGATAGACAGAGAGGGAAAGACTGATGGAGAGACAGATGGAGAGAGAGGCAGAGCTCGAAGGAGAGAGAGAGAGTGACAGGGAGGGAAAGACAGATGGAGGTATAGAGAGAGAGAGAGAGGCAGAGATGGAAGGAGAGAGAGGGAGAGACAGAGAGGGAAAGACAGATGGAGAGACAAAGTGAGAGACAGAGAGAGGAGAGAGATGGAGTGACAGGGAGGGAAGGCAGATGGAGCGACAGATAGAGAGAGATATGGAGAGAGAGGCAGTGACCGAGAGTGAAGGAGAGATTGGGAGAGACAGAGAGGGAAAGACAGATAGAGAGAGAGAGAGAGAGAGAAAGAGGCAGAGATGGAAGGAGAGAGATGGAGTGACTGTGAGGGAAAGACTGATGGAAAGACAGAGAGAGAGACAGACAGAGATAGAATGAGAGAGGGATAGACAGAGAGGGAAAGACTGATGGAGAGACAGATGGAGAGAGAGGCAGAGCTCGAAGGAGAGAGATGGAGTGTCAGGGTGGGAAAGACAGATGGAGGGATAGAGAGAAAGAAAGAGATTGAAGGAGTGAGAGGGAGTGACAGAGAGTGAAAGACAGATGGAGAGACAAAGTGAGAGACAGAGAGAGAAGGAGAGAGATGGAGTGACAGGGAGGGAAGGCAGATGGAGCGACAGATAGAGAGAGATATGGAGAGAGAGGCAGTGACCGAGAGAGAAGGAGAGATTGGGAGAGACAGAGAGGGAAAGACAGATGGAGAGAGAGAGAGAGAGAGAAAGAGGCAGAGATGGAAGGAGAGAGATGGAGTGACTGTGAGGGAAAGACAGATGGAGAGATAGAGAGAGAGAGACAGAGATAGAAGGAGAGAGAGGGAGTGACAGAGAGGGAAAGACAGATGGATGGACAGAGAGAGAGTCAGAGAGAGAGACAGAGAGAGAGAGAGAGAGAGAGAAGGAGAGAGTGGGAGAGACAGAGAGGGAAAGGCAGCTGGAAAGACAGAGAGAGAAAGAGAGGCAGTGATGGAAGCAGAGAGTGGGATTGTCAGGGTGTGAAAGACAGATGGAGGGATAGAGAGAAAGAAAGAGATTGAAGGAGTGAGAGGGAGTGACAGAGAGTGAAAGACAGATGGAGAGACAAAGTGAGAGACAGAGAGAGAAGGAGAGAGATGCAGTGACAGGGAGGGAAGGACAGATGGAGCGACAGATAGAGAGAGATATGGAGAGAGAGGCAGAGACCGAGAGAGAAGGAGAGATTGGGAGAGACAGAGAGGGAAAGACAGATGGAGAGAGAGAGAGAGAGAGAGAAAGAGATAGAAGGAGAGAGAGGGAGTGACAGAGAGGGAAAGACAGATGGATGGACAGAGAGAGAGTCAGAGAGAGAGACAGAGAGAGAGAGAGAGAAGGAGAGAGTGGGAGTGACAGAGAGGGAAAGACAGATGGATGGACAGAGAGAGAGTCAGAGAGAGAGACAGAGAGAGAGAGAGAAGGAGAGAGTGGGAGAGACAGAGAGGGAAAGGCAGCTGGAAAGACAGAGAGAGAAAGAGAGGCAGAGATGGAAGCAGAGAGTGGGATTGTCAGGGTGTGAAAGACAGATGGAGGGACAGAGAGAAAGAGACAGATGGAAGGAGAAAGAGGGAGAGACAGAGTGGGAAAGGCAGATGGAGGAACAGAGAGAGAGAGAGAGAGAGGCAGAGACAAAAAGAGAAGGAGTGAGATGGAGAGACAGAGAGGGAAAGACAGATGGAGAGACAGAGACAGAGAGAGACAGATAGAAGGGGAGAGAGGGAGAGACAGAGAGGGAAAGACAGATGAATTGACAGAGAGAGAGACAGAGATAGAAGGAGAGAGATGGAGTGACTGGGAGGGAAAGACAGATGGAGGGACAGAGAGAGAGAGAGGCAGAGATGGAAGGAGAGTGAGGGAGAGACAGAGAGGGAAAGACAGATGGAGGGACAGAGAGAGAGAGAGGCAGAGATGGAAGGAGAGAGAGGGAGAGACTGAGAGGGAAAGACAGATGGAGGGAAAGAGAGAGAGAGACAGAGAGTGAGGCAGAGAGAGAGAGAGAAGGAGAGAGTGGGTGAGACAGAGAGGGAAAGGCAGCTGGAGGGACAGAGAAAGAAAGAGAGGCAGAGATGGAAGGAGAGAGATGGAGTGTCAGGGTGGGAAAGACAGATGGAGGGATAGAGAGAAAGAAAGAGATTGAAGGAGTGAGAGGGAGTGACAGAGAGTGAAAGACAGATGGAGAGACAAAGTGAGAGACAGAGAGAGAAGGAGAGAGATGGAGTGACAGGGAGGGAAGGACAGATGGAGCGACAGATAGAGAGAGATATGGAGAGAGAGGCAGAGACCGAGAGAGAAGGAGAGATTGGGAGAGACAGAGAGGGAAAGACAGATGGAGAGAGAGAGAGAGAGAGAAAGAGGCAGAGATGGAAGGAGAGAGATGGAGTGACTGGGAGGAAAAGACAGATGGAGAGATAGAGAGAGAGAGACAGAGATAGAAGGAGAGAGAGGGAGTGACAGAGAGGGAAAGACAGATGGATGGACAGAGAGAGAGTCAGAGAGAGAGACAGAGAGAGAGAGAGAAGGAGAGAGTGGGAGAGACAGAGAGGGAAAGGCAGCTGGAAAGACAGAGAGAGAAAGAGAGGCAGAGATGGAAGCAGAGAGTGGGATTGTCAGGGTGTGAAAGACAGATGGAGGGACAGAGAGAAAGAGACAGATGGAAGGAGAAAGAGGGAGAGACAGAGTGGGAAAGACAGATGGAGGAACAGAGAGAGAGAGAGAGAGAGGCAGAGACAAAAAGAGAAGGAGTGAGATGGAGAGACAGAGAGGGAAAGGCAGATGGAGAGACAGAGACAGAGAGAGACAGAGACAGATAGAAGGGGAGAGAGGGAGAGACAGAGAGGGAAAGACAGATGAATTGACAGAGAGAGAGACAGAGATAGAAGGAGAGAGATGGAGTGACTGGGAGGGAAAGACAGATGGAGGGACAGAGAGAGAGAGAGGCAGAGATGGAAGGAGAGTGAGGGAGAGACAGAGAGGGAAAGACAGATGGAGGGACAGAGAGAGAGAGAGGCAGAGATGGAAGGAGAGAGAGGGAGAGACTGAGAGGGAAAGACAGATGGAGGGAAAGAGAGAGAGAGACAGAGAGTGAGGCAGAGAGAGAGAGAGAAGGAGAGAGTGGGTGAGACAGAGAGGGAAAGGCAGCTGGAGGGACAGAGAAAGAAAGAGAGGCAGAGATGGAAGGAGAGAGATGGAGTGTCAGGGTGGGAAAGACAGATGGAGGGATAGAGAGAAAGAAAGAGATTGAAGGAGTGCGAGGGAGTGACAGAGAGTGAAAGACAGATGGAGAGACAAAGTGAGAGACAGAGAGAGAAGGAGAGAGATGGAGTGACAGGGAGGGAAGGACAGATGGAGCGACAGATAGAGAGAGATATGGAGAGAGAGGCAAAGACCGAGAGAGAAGGAGAGATTGGGAGAGACAGAGTGGGAAAGACAGATGGAGAGAGAGAGAGAGAGAGAGAAAGAGGCAGAGATGGAAGGAGAGAGATGGAGTGACTGGGAGGGAAAGACAGATGGAGAGATAGAGAGAGAGAGACAGAGATAGAAGGAGAGAGAGGGAGTGACAGAGAGGGAAAGACAGATGGATGGACAGAGAGAGAGTCAGAGAGAGAGACAGAGAGAGAGAGAGAGAAGGAGAGAGTGGGAGAGACAGAGAGGGAAAGGCAGCTGAAAAGACAGAGAGAGAAAGAGAGGCAGAGATGGAAGCAGAGAGTGGGATTGTCAGGGTGTGAAAGACAGATGGAGGGACAGAGAGAAAGAGACAGATGGAAGGAGAAAGAGGGAGAGACAGAGTGGGAAAGACAGATGGAGGAACAGAGAGAGAGAGAGAGAGAGAGGCAGAGACAAAAAGAGAAGGAGTGAGATGGAGAGACAGAGAGGGAAAGACAGATGGAGAGACAGAGACAGAGAGAGACAGATAGAAGGGGAGAGAGGGAGAGACAGAGAGGGAAAGACAGATGAATTGACAGAGAGAGAGACAGAGATAGAAGGAGAGAGATGGAGTGACTGGGAGGGAAAGACAGATGGAGGGACAGAGAGAGAGAGAGGCAGAGATGGAAGGAGAGTGAGGGAGAGACAGAGAGGGAAAGACAGATGGAGGGACAGAGAGAGAGAGAGGCAGAGATGGAAGGAGAGAGAGGGAGAGACTGAGAGGGAAAGACAGATGGAGGGAAAGAGAGAGAGAGACAGAGAGTGAGGCAGAGAGAGAGAGAGAAGGAGAGAGTGGGTGAGACAGAGAGGGAAAGGCGGCTGGAGGGACAGAGAAAGAAAGAGAGGCAGAGATGGAAGGAGAGAGATGGAGTGTCAGGGTGGGAAAGACAGATGGATGGATAGAGAGAAAGAAAGAGATTGAAGGAGTGAGAGGGAGTGACAGAGAGTGAAAGACAGATGGAGAGACAAAGTGAGAGACAGAGAGAGAAGGAGAGAGATGGAGTGACAGGGAGGGAAGGACAGATGGAGCGACAGATAGAGAGAGATATGGAGAGAGAGGCAGAGACCGAGAGAGAAGGAGAGATTGGGAGAGACAGAGAGGGAAAGACAGATGGAGAGAGAAAGAGAGAGAGAAAGAGGCAGAGATGGAAGGAGAGAGATGGAGTGACTGGGAGGAAAAGACAGATGGAGAGATAGAGAGAGAGAGACAGAGATAGAAGGAGAGAGAGGGAGTGACTGATGGAGGGACAAAGTGAGGTACAGAGAGAAAAGGAGAGAGATGGAGTGAAAGAGAGAGTGAGAGAGGCAGAGACAAAAAGAGAAGGAGTGAGTTGGAGAGACAGAGAGGGAAAGACAGATGGAGAGACAGAGACAGAGACAGAGATAGAAGGGGAGAGATGGAGTGACTGGGAAGGAAAGACAGATGGAGGGACAGAGAGAGAGAGAGGCAGAGATGGAAGGAGAGTGAGGGAGAGACAGAGAGGGAAAGACAGATGGAGGGACAGAGAGAGAGAGAGGCAGAGATGGAAGGAGAGAGAGGGAGAGACTGAGAGGGAAAGACAGATGGAGGGAAAGAGAGAGAGAGACAGAGAGTGAGGCAGAGAGAGAGAGAGAAGGAGAGAGTGGGTGAGACAGAGAGGGAAAGGCAGCTGGAGGGACAGAGAAAGAAAGAGAGGCAGAGATGGAAGGAGAGAGATGGAGTGTCAGGGTGGGAAAGACCGATGGAGGGATAGAGAGAAAGAAAGAGATTGAAGGAGTGAGAGGGAGTGACAGAGAGTGAAAGACAGATGGAGAGACAAAGTGAGTGACAGAGAGAGAAGGAGAGAGATGGAGTGACAGGGAGGGAAGGACAGATGGAGCGACAGATAGAGAGAGATGTGGAGAGAGAGGCAGAGACCGAGAGAGAAGGAGAGATTGGGAGAGACAGAGAGGGAAAGACAGATGGAGAGAGAGAGAGAGAGAGAAAGAGGCAGAGATGGAAGGAGAGAGATGGAGTGACTGGGAGGGAAAGACAGATGGAGAGATAGAGAGAGAGAGACAGAGATAGAAGGAGAGACAGGGAGTGACAGAGAGGGAAAGACTGATGGGGGACAAATTGAGGGACAGAGAGCAAAGGAGAGCGATGGAGTGACAGAGAAAGAGAGAGAGACAGAGAGAGAGGCAGAGACAGAGAGATTGGGAGAGACGGAGAGGGAAAGACAGATGGAGAGACAGAGAGACAGAGATGCACAGATGGAAGGAGAGAGAGGGAGCGACAGGGAGTGTTAGACAGATGGAAAGACAGAGAGAGAAGGAGAGAGATGGTGTGACAGGGCGGGAAAGACAGATGGAAATACAGAGAGACAGACAGACAGTGATAGAAGGAGAGATTGGGAGAGACAGAGAGGGAAAGACAGATGGAGAGACAGAGAGACAGAGATGCACAGATGGAAAGGGAGAGAGGGAGTGACAGGGCGGGGAAGACAGATGGAAATACAGAGAGAGAGACAGACAGAGATAGAAGGAGAGAGAGGGAGAGACAGAGAGGGAAAGGCTGATGGAGGGACAGATCGAGAGAGAGGCAGAGCTCAAAGGAGAGAGAGGGAGTGAGAGGGAGGGAAAGACAGATGGAGGGACAGAGTGAGAGAGAGGCAGAGATGGAAGGAGAGAGAGGGAGAGACAGAGAGGGAAAGACAGATGGAGGGACAGAGAGAGAGAAAGAGAAAGAGGCAGAGAGAGAGATAGAAGGAGAGAGTTGGAGAGACAGGGAGGGAAAGGCAGTTGGTGAGACAGAGAGAGAAAGAGAGGCAGAGATGGAAGGAGAGAGAGAGTGAGTGACAGGGAGGGAAAGACAAATGGAAAGACTGAGAGAGAGACAGTGATAGAAGGAGAGAGAGGGAGAGATGAGAGGGAAAGACAGATGGAGAGACAGAGGGTGAGTGAGGCAGGTATGGAAGGAGAGAGAGGGAGTGACATGGAGGTAAAGACAGAGAGAGAGAGTGTCAGAGAGACAGAGAGAGAAGGAGAGAGAGGGAGTGACAGGGAGGGAAAGACAGATGGAAAGACAGAGAGAGAGAGACAGAGATAGAAGGAGAGAGATGGAGTGACAGAGAGGGAAAGACTGATGGAGAGAGAGAGGGAGAGGCAGAGATGGAAGCAGAGAGATGGAGTTAAAAGGAGGGAAAGACAGATGGAGGGATAGAAAGAGAGAGACAGAGAAAGAAGGAGAGGGAGGGAGTGACAGAGAGGGAAAGACTGATGGAGGGACAAAGTGAGGAACAGAGAGAAAAGGAGAGAGATTGAGTGACAGAGAGAGAGAGACAGAGAGAGAGGCAGAGACAGAGAGATTGGGAGAGACAGAGAGGGAAAGACTGATGGAGAGACAGATCGAGAGAGAGGCAGAGCTCGAAGGAGAGAGAGGGAGTGACATGGAGTGAAAGACAGATGGAGGGACAGAGAGAGAGAGATGCAGAGATGGAAGGTGAGAGAGGGAGAGACAGAAAGGGAAAGACAGATGGATGGACAGAGAGAGAGTCAGAGAGAGAGGCAGAGAGAGAGAGAGAGAAGGAGAGAGTGGGAGAGACAGGGAGGGAAAGGCAGCTGGAAAGACAGAGAGAGAAAGAGAGGCAGAGATGGAAGGAGAGAGAGGGTGTGTCAGGGTGGGAAAGACAGATGGAGGGACAGAGAGAAGGAGACAGATGGAAGGAGAGATAGGGAGATAACGAGAGGGAAAGACAGATGGTGGAACAGAGAGAGAGACAGAGAGAGAGGCAGAGACAAAAAGAGAAGGAGTGAGAGGGAGAGACAGAGAGGGAAAGACAGATGGAGAGACAGAGAGAGAGAGAGACATAGATAGAAGGGGAGAGAGGGAGAGACAGAGAGGGAAAGACAGATGGATTGACAGAGAGACAGAGATAGAAGGAGAGAGAGGGAGTGACTGGGAGGGAAAGACAGATGGATGGACAGTGAGAGAGACAGAGATAGAAGCAGAGAGATGGAGTGACAGGCAGGGAAGGACAGATGGAGGGACAGAGAGAGAGGAGGGGACAGCAGGACAAAGACGAAGAGACAGACAGGGAAAGGCAGGTGGAGGGACAGAGAGAGAGACAGAGAGAGAGGCAGAGACAGAGACAAGGAGAGAGAGGGAGAGACAGAGAGGGAAAGACCGATGGAGGGACAGAGAGAGAGACAGAGAGAGAGCCAGAGAGAGAGGCAGAGACAGAGAGAGAAGGAGAGAGAGGGAGAGACAAAGAGGGAAAGACAGATGTTGGGCAGAGAGAGAGAGGCAGAGTTGGACGTAGTGAGATGGAGTGACAGGGAGAGAAAGACAGATGGAGGGACAGGGAGAGAGACAGAGAGAAGGAGAGAGATGGAGTGACAGGGAGTGAAGGACAGATGGAATGATAGAGAGTGAGAGACAGAGATAGAAGGAGAGAGAGGGAGTGTCAGAGAGGGAAAGACAGATGGAGAGAGAGCGAGAGAGGCAGAAATGGTAACAGAGGGAGAAACAGACACGGAAAAACAGATGGAGGGACAGAGATAGAAGGAGAGAGAGGGAGTGACTTGGAGGGAAAGACAGATGGATTGACAGAGAGAGAGATGGAGATAGAAGGAGAGAGATGGAGTGACTGGGAGGGAAAGACAGATGGAAAGAGAGAGAGAGAGAGAGACAGAGATAGAAGGAGAGAGAGGGAGAGAAAGAGAGGGAAAGACAGATGGATGGACAGTGAGAGAGACAGAGATAGAAGCAGAGAGATTGGGAGTGACAGGGCGGGAAAGGCAGTTGGAGGGATAGTGAGAGAAAGACAGAGATAGAAGGAGAGAGAGGGAGTGTCAGGGAGGGAAAGACTGATGGAGGGTCAAACTGAGGGACAGAGAGAAAAGGAGAGAGATGGTGTGACAGGGAGGGAAAGACAGATGGAGTGATAGAGAGAGAGAGACAGAGATAGAAGGAGAGAGAGGGAGTGACAGAGAGACAAAGACAGATGGAAGGACAGAGATAGAGAGAAGGAGGGAGAGGGAGAGACAGAGGGAAGGAGATAGGGAGTGACAGAAAGGGAAAGACAAATGGTGGAACAGAAAGAGAGACAGAGATGGAAGGAGAGAGATGGAGTGACAGGGAGTGAAAGACAGATGGAGAGTCAGAGAGAGAGAGACAGAGATAGAAGGAGAGAGAGGTAGTGACAGAGAGGCAAAGACAGATGGAGGGACGGAGATAGAGAGAAGGAGGGAGACGGAGAGACAGAGAGGGAAAGACAGATGGAGAGACAGAGACAGAGAGGCAGAGATGGAAGGAGAGAAAGGGAGCAACAGAGAGGGAAACACAGATGGTGGGACAGAGAGAGAGAAGGAGAGAGAGGGAGAGACAGTGAGGGAAATACAGATGGAGAGTCAGAGAGAGAGACAGAGATGTGAGAGAGTGGAAAACAGAGATGGAAAGACAGATGGAGGGTCAGAGAGAGAGACAGGGAGAAAAGGATAGAGTGGGAGAGACAGAGAGGGAAAGGCTGTTTGAGAGACTGAGAGAGAGAAACAGAGAGAGAAGGAGAGAGAGGGAGAGACATGGAGGGAAAGACAGAGAGAGAGAGAGAGAGACAGAAATAGAAGGAGAGAGAGGGAGTATCAGGGTGAGAAAGACAGATGGAGCGATAGAGAGAGAGAGACAGAGATTGAAGGAGAGAGAGGGAGTGTCAGGGAGGGAAAGACTGATGGAGGGACAAAGTGAGAGACAGAGAGAAAAGGAGAGAGATGGAGTGACAGCGAGGCAAAGAAAGATGGAGGGACAGAGATAGAGAGAAGGAGGGAGACGGGAGACAGAGAGGGAAAGACAGATGGAGAGACAGAGAGAGAGAGGCAGAGATGGCAGGAGAGAAAGGGAGTGATAGGGAAGGAAAGACAGATGGAGAGACAGAGAGAAAGAAAGAGATAGAAGGAGTGAGAGGGAGTGACAGAGAGTGAAAGACAGATGGAGAGGCAAAGTGAGAGAAAGAGAGAGAAGGAGAGAGATGGAGTGACAGGGAGGGAAGGACAGATGGAGCGACAGAGAGAGAGAGAGAGAGATAGAAAGAGAGGCAGAGACAGAGAGAGAAGGAGAGATTGGGAGAGACAGAGAGGGAAAGACATATGGAGAGAGAGAGGGAGAGGCAGAGATGGAAGCAGAGAGATGGAGTTAAAAGGAGGGAAAGACAGATGGAGGGATAGAAAGAGAGAGACAGAGATAGAAGGAGAGGGAGGGAGTGACATAGAGGGAAAGACTGATGGAGGGACAAAGTGAGGAACAGAGAGAAAAGGAGAGAGATTGAGTGACAGAGAGAGAGACAGAGAGAGAGGCAGAGACAGAGAGATTGGGAGAGACAGAGAGGGAAAGACTGATGGAGAGACAGATCGAGAGAGAGGCAGAGCTCAAAGGTGAGAGAGGGAGTGACATGGAGTGAAAGACAGATGGAGGGACAGAGAGAGAGAGATGCAGAGATAGAAGGAGAGGGAGGGAGTGACAGAGAGGGAAAGACTGATGGAGGGACAAAGTGAGGGACAGAGAGAAAAGGAGAAAGATTGAGTGACAGAGAGAGAGAGACAGAGAGAGAGGCAGAGACAGAGAGATTGGGAGAGGCAGAGAGGGAAAGACAGATGGAGAGACAGAGAGACAGAGAGGCAGAGATGGAAGGGGAGAGAGGGAGTGACAGGGAGGGAAAGACAGATGGAAATACAGAGAGAGAAGGAGAGAGTTGGAGTTACAGGGAGGGAAAGACTGATGGAAAGACAGAGAGAGAGACAGACAGAGATAGAATGAGAGAGGGATAGATAGAGAGGGAAAGACTGATGGAGAGACAGATGGAGAGAGAGGCAGAGCTCGAGGGAGAGAGAGAGAGTGACAGGGAGGGAAAGACAGATGGAGGTATAGAGAGAGAGAGAGAGGCAGAGATGGAAGGAGAGAGAGGGAGAGACAGAGAGGGAAAGACAGATGGATGGACAGAGAGAGAGTCAGAGAGAGAGACAGAGAGAGAGAGAGAGAAGGAGAGAGTGGGAGAGACAGAGAGGGAAAGGCAGCTGGAAAGACAGAGAGGGAAAGAGAGGCAGAGATGGAAGCAGAGAGTGGGATTGTCAGGGTGTGAAAGACAGATGGAGGGACAGAGAGAAAGAGACAGATGGAAGGAGAAAGAGGGAGAGACAGAGTGGGAAAGACAGATGGAAATACAGAGAGAGAAGGAGAGAGTTGGAGTTACAGGGAGGGAAAGACTGATGGAAAGACAGAGAGAGAGACAGACAGAGATAGAATGAGAGAGGGATAGACAGAGAGGGAAAGACTGATGGTGAGACAGATGGAGAGAGAGGCAGAGCTCGAAGGAGAGAGAGAGAGTGACAGGGAGGGAAAGACAGATGGAGGTATAGAGAGAGAGAGAGAGGCAGAGATGGAAGGAGAGAGAGGGAGAGACAGAGAGGGAAAGACAGATGGATGGACAGAGAGAGAGTCAGAGAGAGAGACAGAGAGAGAGAGAGAGAGAAGGAGAGAGTGGGAGAGACAGAGAGGGAAAGGCAGCTGGAAAGACAGAGAGGGAAAGAGAGGCAGAGATGGAAGCAGAGAGTGGGATTGTCAGGGTGTGAAAGACAGATGGAGGGACAGAGAGAAAGAGACAGATGGAAGGAGAAAGAGGGAGAGACAGAGTGGGAAAGACAGATGGAGGAACAGAGAGAGAGAGAGAGAGAGAGAGAGGCAGAGACAAAAAGAGAAGGAGTGAGATGGAGAGACAGAGAGGGAAAGACAGATGGAGAGACAGAGACAGAGAGAGACAGATAGAAGGGGAGAGAGGGAGAGACAGAGAGGGAAAGACAGATGAATTGACAGAGAGAGAGACAGAGATAGAAGGAGAGAGATGGAGTGACTGGGAGGGAAAGACAGATGGAGAGATAGAGAGAGAGAGAGACAGAGATAGAAGGAGAGAGAGGGAGAGGCAGAGAGGGAAAGACAGATGGATGGACAGAGAGAGAGACAGAGATAGAAACAGAGAGATGGAGTGACAGGCAGGGAAGGACAGGTGGAGGGACAGAGAGAGAGACAGAGAGAGAGGCAGAGACAGAGAGAGAAGGAGAGAGAGGGAGAGACAGAGAGGGAAAGACAGATGGAGGGACTGAGAGAGAGACAGAGAGAGGGATAGAGAGAGAGGCAGTGAGAGTTTGAAGGAGAAAGACGGAGCGAAAGAGAGGGACAGACGGATGGAGGGACAGAGGGAGAGACAGAGAGTGTTGCAGAGACAGAGATAGAAAGAGAGAGATGGAGAGGCATAGAGGGAAAGACAGATGTTGGACAGAGAGAGAGAGGCAGAGTTGGACGTAGTGAGATGGAGTGACAGGGAGAGAAAGACAGATGGAGGGACAGGGAGAGGGACAGAGAAAAGGAGAGAGATGGAGTGACAGGCAGGGAAGGACAGATTGAGGGATAGAGAGAGAGAGACAGAGAGCGAAGGAGAGATTGGGATCAGCAGAGATGGATAGGCACTTGGAGAGACAGAGAGACTGACAGAGTGGCAGAGACAGAGATAGAAGGAGAGAGAGGGAGTGACTGGGAGGGAAAGACAGATGGAGAGATAGAGAGAGAGATACAGAGATAGGAGAGAGAGGGAGTGACAGAGAGGGAAAGCATTTGGATGGACAGAGAGAAAGACAGAGATAGAAGGAGAGAGATGGAGTGACTGGGAGGGAAAGACAGATGGAGAGATAGGGAGTGAGAGACAGAGATAGAAGGAGAGTGAGGGAGCGACAGAGAGGGAAAGACAGATTGAGAGACAGAGAGAGAGAGACAGATATAGAAGGAGAGAGATGGAGAGACAGGCAGGGAAGGACAGATTGAGGGATAGAGAGGGAGACAGTAATAGAAGGAGAGAGAGGGTGTGCCAGAGAGGGAAAGTCAGATTGAGGGTTAGAGAGAGAGAGACAGAGAGCGAAGGAGAGATTGGGAGAGACAGAGAGGGAAAGACAGTTGGAGAGACAGAGAGAGTGGCAGAGACAGAGATAGAAGGAGAGAGAGGGAGCGACAGAGAGGGAAAGACAGATGGATGGAGAGAGGGAGAGACAGAGAGAGAAGGATAGAGAGGGAGTGACAGAGAGGGAAAGACAGATGGAGGGACAGAGGGAGACAGAGAGAGAGGCAGACACAGAGATAGAAGTAGAGAGTGGGACAGAGAAGGAGGGATAGAGAAATAAGGAAAAATGGTTGAAAGCATTGCTGTCCTGGGAGCGAGGGAGGAATGGAGAGATGAAAAGAAAGAGAGAGGGGGAAAGAGAAAGGGAGAAATGGTGTCATAGAGACACAGACAGAGATATGGACATAGGCAGAGAAAGAGAGGGAGAGACAAATTGAAGGAGAGGGTGGGAGAGACAGGGAGGGAAAGGCAGATGGAGGGACAGAGAGAGAGAAGGAGAGAGAGTGCAAGACAGAGAAGAAGAGAGGGAGAGAAAGAAAGGGAAAGTCATTTGGAGAGACAGAGAGAGAGAAAGAGAGAGTGGCAGAGAATGAGATCGAAGGAGAGATTGGGAGTGACAGAGAGGGAAAGACAAATTGATGGAGCGAGGGAGAGAAAGAGAGAGAAGGAGAGCGAGGGAGTGACAGAGGGGGAAAGAAAGATGGAGGGACAAATGGAGACTGACAGAGAGGCAGAGACAGAGATAGATGGAGAGAGTGGGACAGAGAGGGAGGGACGGAGAAAGAAGGAAAAATGGTTGAAACTATTGCAGTCCTGGGAGCGAGGGAGGAATGGAGAGATGAAAAGAAAGAGAGAGGGGGAAAGAGAAAGGGATAAATTGTGTCATATTGACACAGACAGAGTTATGGACAGCGGCGCAGAAAGAGAGGGAGAGAGGGAGAGACAGAGAGAACGAAAGAGAGGGAGTGTCAGGGAGGGAAAGACAGGTGGAGGGACAGAGATAGAAGGAGATAGTGGGAGTGACTGGGAGGGAAAGACAGATAGAGAGATAGAGACAGAGATAGAAGGAGAGAGAGGGAGAGGCAGAGAGGGAAACACAGATGGATGGACAGATATCGAGACAGAAATAGTAGGAGAAAGATGGAGTGACTGTGAGGGCAAGACAGATGGAGAGATAGAGAGAGAGACAGAGATAGAAGGAGAGAGACGGAGAGACAGAGAGGGAAAGACAGATGGATGGACTAAGATAGAAGCAGAGAGATGGAGTGACAGGCAGGGAAGGACAGATTGAGGGATAGAGAAAGAGAGACAGAGAGCGAAGGAGAGATTGGGAGCTACAGAGATGGATTGGCAGTTGGAGAGACAGAGAGAGAGACAGAGTGGCAGAGACAGAGATAGAAGGAGAGAGAGGGAGTGACTGGGAGGTAAAGACAGATGGAGAGATAGAGAGAGAGATACAGAGATAGGAGAGAGAGGGAGAGACAGAATGGGAAAGCAGATGGATGGACAGAGAGGGAGACAGAGATAGAAGTAGAGAGATGAAGTGACTGGGAGGGAAAGACAGATGGAGAGATAGAGAGAGACAGAGATAGAAGGAGAGAGAGGGAGAGACAGAGAGGGTAAGACAGATGGATGGACAGAGAGAGAGACAGAGATAGAAGCAGAGAGATGGAGTGACAGGCAGGGAAGGACAGATTGAGGGATAGAGATAGAGAGAGACAGAGAGCGAAGGAGAGATAGGGAGCGACAGAGAGGGAAAGGCAGTTCGAGAGACAGAGAGAGAGACAGAGAGAGTGGCAGAGACAGAGATAGAAGGAGAGAGAGGGAGAGACAGAGAGGGAAAGACAGATGGAGTGACAGGGTGGGAAAGACAGATGGAGTGATAGAGAGGGAGAGACAGAGAGGGAAAGGCAGATGGATGGACAGAGAGAGAGAGAGACAGAGATTGAAGGAGAGAGATGGAGTGACTGGGTGGGAAAGACAGATGGAGAGATAGACAGAGAGTTAAAGCGATAGAAGGAGAGAGAGGGAGAGACAGAGAGGGAAAGACAGATGGAGGAAGAGAGAGAGAGAAAGAGATTGAAGGAGAGAGATGGAGTGACTGGGAGGGAAAGACAGATGGAGAGATAGACAGAGAGTTAAAGAGATAGAAGGAGAGAGAGGGAGAGACAGAGAGGGAAAGACAGATGGAGGAAGAGAGAGAGAGACAGAGAGAGAGGCAGAAACAAAAAGAGAAGGAGAGAGAGGGAGAGACAGAGAAGGAAAGGCAGATGGAGAGACAGAGAGAGAGAGAGACAGACAGAGATAGAAGGAGAGTGAGGGAGGGACAGAAAGGGAACGACAGATGGAGGGACAGAGGGAGAGAAGGAGAAAGATGGAGTGACAGGGAGCGAAGGACAGATGGAGTGAACGAGAGAGAGAGACAGAGATAGAAGGAGAGCGAGGGAGTGACAGAGAGGGAAAAACAGATGGAGAGACAGAGAGAGAGACAGAGAAAGGCAGAGAGAGAGGAGGAGAGAGGGAGAGATAGAGAGGGAAAGGCAGTTGGCGAGACAGAGAGAGAGACAGAGAGAGTGGAAAAGACAGAGATAGAAGGAGAGATTGGGAGTGACAGAAAGGGAACGACAGATGGATGGAGAGAGGGAGAGACAGAGAGAGAAGGAGAGAGAGGGAGTGACAGAGAGGGAAAGAAAGATGGAGGGACAAATGGAGACTGACAGAGAGGCAGAGACAGAGATAGATGGAGAGAGTGGGACAGAGAGGGAGGGACGTGGAAAGAAGGAAAAATGGTTGAAACCATTGCTGTCCAGGGAGCGAGGGAGGAATGGAGACATGTAAAGAAAGAGAGAGGGGGAAAGAGAAAGGGATAAATGGTGTCATAGTGACACAGACAGAGTTATGGACAGCGGCGCAGAAAGAGAGGGAGAGAGGGAGAGACAGAGAGAAGGAAAGAGAGGGAGTGACAGAGAGGGAAAGACAGATGGATGGACAGACAGAGATACAGAGATAAAAGCAGAGAGATGGAGTGACAGGCATGGAAGGACAGATTGAGGGATAGAGAAAGAGGGACAGAGAGCGAAGGAGAGATAGGGAGCGACAGAGATGGATTGGCAGTTGGAGAGACAGAGAGAGAGACAGAGTGGCAGAGACAGAGATAGAAGGAGAGAGAGGGAGTGACTGGGAGGGAAAGACAGATGGAGAGATATAGAGAGAGATACAGAGATAGGAGAGAGAGGGAGAGACAGAATGGGAAAGCAGATGGATGGACACAGAGGGAGATAGAGATAGAAGTAGAGAGATGAAGTGACTGGGAGGGAAAGACAGATGGAGAGATAGAGAGAGACAGAGATAGAAGGAGAGAGAGGGAGAGACAGAGAGGGAAAGACAGATGGATGGACAGAGACAGAGACAGAGATAGAAGCAGAGAGATGGAGTGACAGGCAGGGAAGGACAGATTGAGGGATAGAGCTAGAGAGAGACAGAGAGCGAAGGAGAGATAGGGAGCGACAGAGAGGGAAAGGCAGTTCGAGAGACAGAGAGAGAGACAGAGAGAGTGGCAGAGACAGAGATAGAAGGAGAGAGAGGGAGAGACAGAGAGGGAAAGACAGATGGAGTGACAGGGTGGGAAAGACGGATGGAGTGATAGAGAGGGAGAGACAGAGAGGGAAAGGCAGATGGATGGACAGAGAGAGAGACAGAGATTGAAGGAGAGAGATGGAGTGACTGGGAGGGAAAGACAGATGGAGAGATAGACAGAGAGTTAAAGAGATAGAAGGAGAGAGAGGGAGAGACAGAGAGGGAAAGACAGATGGAGGAAGAGAGAGAGAGACAGAGAGAGAGGCAGAAACAAAAAGAGAAGGAGAGAGAGGGAGAGACAGAGAAGGAAATGCAGATGGAGAGACAGAGAGAGAGAGAGAGAGAGAGAGAGACAGAGATAGAAGGAGAGTGAGGGAGGGACAGAAAGGGAAAGACAGATGGAGGGACAGAGAGAGAGAAGGAGAAAGATGGAGTGACAGGGAGCGAAGGACAGATGGAGGGAACGAGAGAGAGAGACAGAGATAGAAGGAGAGCGAGGGAGTGACAGAGAGGGAAAAACAGATGGAGAGACAGAGAGAGAGACAGAGAAAGGCTGAGAGAGAGAAGGAGAGAGGGAGAGATAGAGAGGGAAAGGCAGTTGGCGAGACAGAGAGAGAGACAGAGAGAGTGGAAAATACAGAGATAGAAGGAGAGATTGGGAGTGACAGAAAGGGAACGACAGATGGATGGAGAGAGGGAGAGACAGAGAGAGAAGGAGAGAGAGGGAGTGACAGAGAGGGAAAGAAAGATGGAGGGACAAATGGAGACTGACAGAGAGGCAGAGACAGAGATAGATGGAGAGAGTGGGACAGAGAGGGAGGGACGTGGAAAGAAGGAAAAATGGTTGAAACCATTGCTGTCCTTGGAGCGAGGGAGGAATGGAGAGATGAAAAGAAAGAGAGAGGGGGAAAGAGAAAGGGATAAATGGTGTCATAGTGACACAGACAGAGTTATGGACAGCGGCGCAGAAAGAGAGGGAGAGAGGGAGAGACAGAGAGAAGGAAAGAGAGGGAGTGTCAGGGAGGGAAAGACAGATGGAGGGACAGAGATAGAAGGAGATAGTGGGAGTGAATGGGAGGGAAAGACAGATGGAGAGATAGAGAGATAGAGACAGAGATAGAAGGAGAGAGAGGGAGAGGCAGAGAGGGAAACACAGATGGATGGACAGATATCGAGACAGAAATAGTAGGAGAAAGATGGAGTGACTGTGAGGGAAAGACAGATGGAGAGATAGAGAGAGAGAGACAGAGATAGAAGGAGAGAGACGGAGAGACAGAGAGGGAAAGACAGATGGATGGACTAAGATAGAAGCAGAGAGATGGAGTGACAGGCAGGGAAGGACAGATTGAGGGATAGAGAGAGAGAGACAGAGAGCGAAGGAGAGATTGGGAGCGACAGAGAGGGATAGGCAGTTGGAGAGACAGATAGAGAAAAGAGAGACGAAAGAGACAGAGATAGAAGGAGAGAGAGGGAGTGACAGAGAGGGAAAGACAGATGGATGGACAGAGAGAGATACAGAGATAGAAGCAGAGAGATGGAGTGACAGGCAGGGAAGGACAGATTGAGGGATAGAGAAAGAGAGACAGAGAGCGAAGGAGAGATTGGGAGCTACAGAGATGGATTGGCAGTTGGAGAGACAGAGAGAGAGACAGAGTGGCAGAGACAGAGATAGAAGGAGCGAGAGGGAGTGACTGGGAGGGAAAGACAAATGGAGAGATAGAGAGAGATACAGAGATAGGAGAGAGAGGGAGAGACAGAATGGGAAAGCAGATGGATGGACAGAGAGGGAGACAGAGATAGAAGTAGAGAGATGAAGTGACTGGGAGGGAAAGACAGATGGAGAGATAGAGAGAGACAGAGATAGAAGGAGAGAGAGGGAGAGACAGAGAGGGAAAGACAGATGGACGGACAGAGAGAGAGACAGAGATAGAAGCAGAGAGATGGAGTGACAGGCAGGGAAGGACAGATTGAGGGATAGAGATAGAGAGAGACAGAGAGCGAAGGAGAGATAGGGAGCGACAGAGAGGGAAAGGCAGTTCGAGAGACAGAGAGAGAGACTGAGAGAGTGGCAGAGACAGAGATAGAAGGAGGGAGAGGGAGAGACAGAGAGGGAAAGACAGATGGAGTGACAGGGTGGTTAAGACGGATGGAGTGATAGAGAGGGAGAGACAGAGAGGGAAAGGCAGATGGATGGACAGAGAGAGAGAGACAGAGATTGAAGGAGAGAGATGGAGTGACTGGGAGGGAAAGACAGATGGAGAGATAGACAGAGAGTTAAAGAGATAGAAGGAGAGAGAGGGAGAGACAGAGAGGGAAAGACAGATGGAGGAAGAGAGAGAGAGACAGAGAGAGAGGCAGAAACAAAAAGAGAAAGAGAGAGGGAGAGACAGAGAAGGAAAGGCAGATGGAGAGACAGAGAGAGAGAGAGAGACAGAGATAGAAGGAGAGTGAGGGAGGGACAGAAAGGGAAAGACAGATGGAGGGACAGAGAGAGAGAAGGAGAAAGATGGAGTGACAGGGAGTGAAGGAGAGATGGAGGGAACGAGAGAGAGAGACAGAGATAGAAGGAGAGCGAGGGAGTGACAGAGAGGGAAAAACAGATGGAGAGACAGAGAGAGAGACAGAGAAAGGCAGAGAGAGAGAAGGAGAGAGGGAGAGATAGAGAGGGAAAGGCAGTTGGCGAGACAGAGAGAGAGACAGAGAGAGTGGAAAAGACAGAGATAGAAGGAGAGATTGGGAGTGACAGAAAGGGAACGACAGATGGATGGAGAGAGGGAGAGACAGAGAGAGAAGGAGAGAGTGGGACAGAGAGGGAGGGACGTAGAAAGAAGGAAAAATGGTTGAAACCATTGCTGTCCTGGGAGCGAGGGAGGAATGGAGAGATGAAAAGAAAGAGAGAGGGGGAAAGAGAAAGGTATAAATGGTTTCATAGTGACACAGACAGAGTTATGGACAGTGGCGCAGAAAGAGAGGGAGAGACAGATTGAAGGAGAGAGAGGGAGTGACAGGGAGGGAAAGGCAGATGGAGGGACCGAGATAGACGGAGAGAGAGGGAGTGACTGGGGGGGGAAGACAAATGGAGAGATGGAGAGAGAGAGACAGAGATAGAAGGAGAGAGAGGGAGAGACAGAGAGGGAAAGACAGATGGATGGACAGAGAGAGAGACAGAGATAGAAGGAGAGAGGGAGAAACAGAGAGGGAAACACAGATGGATGGACAGATATAGAGACGGAAATAGTAGGAGAGAGATGGAGTGACTGTGAGGGAAAGACAGATGGAGAGATAGAGAGAGAGAGACAGAGATGGAAGGAGAGAGAGGGAGAGACAGAGAGGGAAAGACAGATGGATGGACAGAGAGAGAGACAGAGATAGAAGGAGAGAGAGGGAGTGACAGAAAGGGAACGTCGGATTGAGGGGAAGAGAGAGAGGAGAGAGAGTGCAAGACAGAGAGAAGGAGAGAGGGAGTGACAGAGAGGGAAATACAGATGGAGGGACACTGAGAGAGAAGGAGAGAGAGGGCGAGACAGAGAGAAGGAGAGCGGGAGTGACAGGGAGGGAAAGACAGATGGATGGACAGTGAGCGTGTCAGAGAGGGAGAGGCAGATATAGAGAGGGAGACAGAAATATCGAGAGAAAGATACAGAGACAGTGAGAGAGAGAGAGATACAGAGAGAGAAAAAGGCAACGATGGTGACAGAGACACAAATA